>NC_074689.1:33159493-33249493 GCF_029448725.1 Salvelinus fontinalis
AGTTATAGAGGAGGCTAGACACAATTTTAGAGGAGGATAGACACAGTTATAGAGGAGGATAGACACAGTTATAGAGGAGGATGGACACGGTTATATAGGAGGATAGACACGGTTATATAGGAGGATAGACACAGTTATAGAGGAGGCTAGACACAGTTATAGAGGAGGATAGACACAGTTATAGAGAAGGATAGACACAGTTATAGAGGAGGATAGACACAGTTATAGAGGAGGATAGACACAGTTATAGAGGAGGATAGACGCAGTTATAGAGGAGGATAGACACAGTTATAGAGGAGGATAGACACAATTATAGAGGAGGATAGACACCGTTATAGAGGAGGCTAGACACAATTTATAGAGGAGGATATACACAGTTATAGAGGAGGATAGACGCAGTTATAGAGGAGGATAGACGCAGTTATAGAGGAGGCTAGACACAGTTATAGAGGAGGATAGACACAATTATAGAGAAGGATAGACACCGTTATAGAGGAGGATAGACACAGTTATAGAGGAGGCTAGACACAGTTATAGAGGAGGATAGACACAATTATAGAGGAGGCTAGACACAGTTATAGAAGAGGATAGACACAGTTATAGAGGAGGCTAGACACAATTTTAGAGGAGGCTAGACACAGTTATAGAAGAGGATAGACACAGTTATAGAAGAGGATAGACACAGTTATAGAGGAGGCTAGACACAATTATAGAGGAGGATAGACGCAGTTATAGAGGAGGATAGACGCAGTTATAGAGGAGGATAGACGCAGTTATAGAGGAGGCTAGACACAGTTATAGAGGAGGATAGACACAATTATAGAGAAGGATAGGCACCGTTATAGAGGAGGATAGACACAGTTATATAGGAGACTAGACAGAATTATAGAGGAGGCTAGACACAGTTATAGAGGAGGATAGACACAGTTATAGAGGAGGATAGACACAGTTATAGAGGAGGATAGACACAGTTATAGAGGAGGATAGACACAGTTATAGAGGAGGATAGACACAGTTATAGAGGAGGATAGACACAGTTATAGAGGAGGATAGACACAGTTATAGAGGAGGATAGACACAGTTATAGAGGAGGCTAGACACAGTTATAGAGGAGGATAGACACAGTTATAGAGGAGGCTAGACACAGTTATAGAGGAGGATAGACGCAGTTATAGAGGAGACAAGACACAGTTATAGAGGAGGATAGACACAGTTATAGAGGAGGCTAGACACAGTTATAGAGGAGGATAGACACAGTTATAGAGGAGGATAGACACAGTTATAGAGGAGGCTAGACACAGTTATAGAGGAGGATAGACACAGTTATAGAGGAGGATAGACACAGTTATAGAGGAGGCTAGACACAGTTATAGAGGAGGATAGACACAGTTATAGAGGAGACAAGACACAGTTATAGAGGAGGATAGACACAGTTATAGAGGAGGCTAGACACAGTTATAGAGGAGGATAGACACAGTTATAGAGGAGGATAGACACAGTTATAGAGGAGGCTAGACACAGTTATAGAGGAGGATAGACACAGTTATAGAGGAGGATAGACACAGTTATACTGTGGAGGATAGACACAGTTATAGAGGAGGATAGACACAGTTATAGAGGAGGATAGACACAGTTATAGAGGAGGATAGACACAGTTATAGAGGAGGATAGACACAGTTATAGAGGAGGATAGACACAGTTATAGAGGAGGATAGACACAGTTATAGAGGAGGATAGACACAGTTATAGAGGAGGCTAGACACAGTTATAGAGGAGGATAGACACAGTTATAGAGGAGGCTAGACACAGTTATAGAGGAGGATAGACGCAGTTATAGAGGAGACAAGACACAGTTATAGAGGAGGATAGACACAGTTATAGAGGAGGCTAGACACAGTTATAGAGGAGGATAGACACAGTTATAGAGGAGGATAGACACAGTTATAGAGGAGGCTAGACACAGTTATAGAGGAGGATAGACACAGTTATAGAGGAGGATAGACACAGTTATAGAGGAGGCTAGACACAGTTATAGAGGAGGATAGACACAGTTATAGAGGAGACAAGACACAGTTATAGAGGAGGATAGACACAGTTATAGAGGAGGCTAGACACAGTTATAGAGGAGGATAGACACAGTTATAGAGGAGGATAGACACAGTTATAGAGGAGGCTAGACACAGTTATAGAGGAGGATAGACACAGTTATAGAGGAGGATAGACACAGTTATACTGTGGAGGATAGACACAGTTATAGAGGAGGATAGACACAGTTATAGAGGAGGATAGACACAGTTCTACTGTGGAGGATAGACACAGTTATAGAGGAGGATAGACACAGTTATAGAGGAGGATAGACACAGTTATACTGTGGAGGATAGACACAGTTATAGAGGAGGATAGACACAGTTATAGAGGAGGATAGACACAGTTATAGAGGAGGATGGACACGGTTATATAGGAGGATAGACACGGTTATATAGGAGGATAGACACAGTTATAGAGGAGGATAGACACAGTTATACTGTGGAGGATAGACACAGTTATAGAGGAGGATAGACACAGTTATAGAGGAGGATAGACACAGTTATAGAGGAGGTTAGACACAGTTATAGAGGAGGATAGACACAGTTATAGAGGAGGATAGACGCAGTTATAGAGGAGGATAGACGCAGTTATAGAGGAGGCTAGACACAGTTATAGAGGAGGATAGACACAATTATAGAGAAGGATAGACACCGTTATAGAGGAGGCTAGACACAATTATAGAGGAGGATAGACACAGTTATAGAGGAGGATAGACGCAGTTATAGAGGAGGATAGACGCAGTTATAGAGGAGGCTAGACACAGTTATAGAGGAGGATAGACACAATTATAGAGAAGGATAGACACCGTTATAGAGGAGGATAGACACAGTTATATAGGAGGCTAGACACAGTTATAGAGGAGGATAGACACAGTTATACTGTGGAGGATAGACACAGTTATAGAGGAGGATAGACACAGTTATAGAGGAGGATAGACACAGTTATACTGTGGAGGATAGACACAGTTATAGAGGAGGATAGACACAGTTATAGAGGAGGATAGACACAGTTATACTGTGGAGGATAGACACAGTTATAGAGGAGGATAGACACAGTTATAGAGGAGGATAGACACAGTTATAGAGGAGGATGGACACGGTTATATAGGAGGATAGACACGGTTATATAGGAGGATAGACACAGTTATAGAGGAGGATAGACACAGTTATACTGTGGAGGATAGACACAGTTATAGAGGAGGATAGACACAGTTATAGAGGAGGATAGACACAGTTATAGAGGAGGTTAGACACAGTTATAGAGGAGGATAGACACAGTTATAGAGGAGGATAGACGCAGTTATAGAGGAGGATAGACGCAGTTATAGAGGAGGCTAGACACAGTTATAGAGGAGGATAGACACAATTATAGAGAAGGATAGACACCGTTATAGAGGAGGCTAGACACAATTATAGAGGAGGATAGACACAGTTATAGAGGAGGATAGACGCAGTTATAGAGGAGGATAGACGCAGTTATAGAGGAGGCTAGCCACAGTTATAGAGGAGGATAGACACAATTATAGAGAAGGATAGACACCGTTATAGAGGAGGATAGACACAGTTATATAGGAGGCTAGACAGAATTATAGAGGAGGCTAGACACAGTTATAGAGGAGAATAGACACAGTTATAGAGGAGGATATACACAGTTATAGAGGAGGCTAGACACAATTATAGAGGAGGCTAGACACAGTTATAGAAGAGGATAGACACAATTATAGAGGAGGCTAGACACAGTTATAGAAGAGGAGAGACACAGTTATAGAGGAGGATAGACATAGTTATAGAGGAGGATATACACAGTTATACTGTGGAGGATAGACGCAGTTATAGAGGAGGATAGACACAGTTATAGAGGAGGATAGACACAGTTATAGAAGAGGATAGACACAGTTATATAGGAGGCTAGACAGAATTATAGAGGAGGCTAGACACAGTTATAGAGGAGGATAGACACAGTTATAGAGGAGGATATACACAGTTATAGAGGAGGCTAGACACAGTTATAGAGGAGGATAGACACAGTTATAGAGGAGGATAGACACAGTTATTCTGTGGAGGATAGACACAGTTATAGAGGAGGATAGACACAGTTATAGAGGAGGATAGACACAGTTATAGAGGAGGATAGACGTAGTTATAGAGGAGACTAGACACAGTTATAGAGGAGGATAGACACAGTTATAGAGGAGGATAGACGCAGTTATAGAGGAGGATAGACACAGTTATAGAGGAGGATAGACACAATTATAGAGGAGGATAGACACCGTTATAGAGGAGGCTAGACACAATTATAGAGGAGGATAGACACAGTTATAGAGGAGGATAGACGCAGTTATAGAGGAGGATAGACGCAGTTATAGAGGAGGCTAGACACAGTTATAGAGGAGGATAGACACAATTATAGAGAAGGATAGACACCGTCATAGAGGAGGATAGACACAGTTATAGAGGAGGCTAGACACAGTTATAGAGGAGGATAGACACAATTATAGAGGAGGCTAGACACAGTTATAGAAGAGGATAGACACAGTTATAGAGGAGGCTAGACACAATTTTAGAGGAGGATAGACACAGTTATAGAGGAGGATAGACACAGTTATAGAGGAGGATGGACACGGTTATATAGGAGGATAGACACGGTTATATAGGAGGATAGACACAGTTATAGAGGAGGCTAGACACAGTTATAGAGGAGGATAGACACAGTTATAGAGAAGGATAGACACAGTTATAGAGGAGGATAGACACAGTTATAGAGGAGGATAGACACAGTTATAGAGGAGGATAGACGCAGTTATAGAGGAGGATAGACACAGTTATAGAGGAGGATAGACACAATTATAGAGGAGGATAGACACCGTTATAGAGGAGGCTAGACACAATTTATAGAGGAGGATATACACAGTTATAGAGGAGGATAGACGCAGTTATAGAGGAGGATAGACGCAGTTATAGAGGAGGCTAGACACAGTTATAGAGGAGGATAGACACAATTATAGAGAAGGATAGACACCGTTATAGAGGAGGATAGACACAGTTATAGAGGAGGCTAGACACAGTTATAGAGGAGGATAGACACAATTATAGAGGAGGCTAGACACAGTTATAGAAGAGGATAGACACAGTTATAGAGGAGGCTAGACACAATTTTAGAGGAGGCTAGACACAGTTATAGAAGAGGATAGACACAGTTATAGAAGAGGATAGACACAGTTATAGAGGAGGCTAGACACAATTATAGAGGAGGATAGACGCAGTTATAGAGGAGGATAGACGCAGTTATAGAGGAGGATAGACGCAGTTATAGAGGAGGCTAGACACAGTTATAGAGGAGGATAGACACAATTATAGAGAAGGATAGGCACCGTTATAGAGGAGGATAGACACAGTTATATAGGAGACTAGACAGAATTATAGAGGAGGCTAGACACAGTTATAGAGGAGGATAGACACAGTTATAGAGGAGGATAGACACAGTTATAGAGGAGGATAGACACAGTTATAGAGGAGGATAGACACAGTTATAGAGGAGGCTAGACACAGTTATAGAGGAGGATAGACACAGTTATAGAGGAGGATAGACACAGTTATTCTGTGGAGGATAGACACAGTTATAGAGGAGGATAGACACAGTTATAGAGGAGGATAGACACAGTTATAGAGGAGGATAGACGTAGTTATAGAGGAGACTAGACACAGTTATAGAGGAGGATAGACACAGTTATAGAGGAGGATAGACGCAGTTATAGAGGAGGATAGACACAGTTATAGAGGAGGATAGACACAATTATAGAGGAGGATAGACACCGTTATAGAGGAGGCTAGACACAATTATAGAGGAGGATAGACACAGTTATAGAGGAGGATAGACGCAGTTATAGAGGAGGATAGACGCAGTTATAGAGGAGGCTAGACACAGTTATAGAGGAGGATAGACACAATTATAGAGAAGGATAGACACCGTTATAGAGGAGGATAGACACAGTTATAGAGGAGGCTAGACACAGTTATAGAGGAGGATAGACACAATTATAGAGGAGGCTAGACACAGTTATAGAAGAGGATAGACACAGTTATAGAGGAGGCTAGACACAATTTTAGAGGAGGATAGACACAGTTATAGAGGAGGATAGACACAGTTATAGAGGAGGATGGACACGGTTATATAGGAGGATAGACACGGTTATATAGGAGGATAGACACAGTTATAGAGGAGGCTAGACACAGTTATAGAGGAGGATAGACACAGTTATAGAGAAGGATAGACACAGTTATAGAGGAGGATAGACACAGTTATAGAGGAGGATAGACACAGTTATAGAGGAGGATAGACGCAGTTATAGAGGAGGATAGACACAGTTATAGAGGAGGATAGACACAATTATAGAGGAGGATAGACACCGTTATAGAGGAGGCTAGACACAATTTATAGAGGAGGATATACACAGTTATAGAGGAGGATAGACGCAGTTATAGAGGAGGATAGACGCAGTTATAGAGGAGGCTAGACACAGTTATAGAGGAGGATAGACACAATTATAGAGAAGGATAGACACCGTTATAGAGGAGGATAGACACAGTTATAGAGGAGGCTAGACACAGTTATAGAGGAGGATAGACACAATTATAGAGGAGGCTAGACACAGTTATAGAAGAGGATAGACACAGTTATAGAGGAGGCTAGACACAATTTTAGAGGAGGCTAGACACAGTTATAGAAGAGGATAGACACAGTTATAGAAGAGGATAGACACAGTTATAGAGGAGGCTAGACACAATTATAGAGGAGGATAGACGCAGTTATAGAGGAGGATAGACGCAGTTATAGAGGAGGATAGACGCAGTTATAGAGGAGGCTAGACACAGTTATAGAGGAGGATAGACACAATTATAGAGAAGGATAGGCACCGTTATAGAGGAGGATAGACACAGTTATATAGGAGACTAGACAGAATTATAGAGGAGGCTAGACACAGTTATAGAGGAGGATAGACACAGTTATAGAGGAGGATAGACACAGTTATAGAGGAGGATAGACACAGTTATAGAGGAGGATAGACACAGTTATAGAGGAGGATAGACACAGTTATAGAGGAGGATAGACACAGTTATAGAGGAGGATAGACACAGTTATAGAGGAGGCTAGACACAGTTATAGAGGAGGATAGACACAGTTATAGAGGAGGCTAGACACAGTTATAGAGGAGGATAGACGCAGTTATAGAGGAGACAAGACACAGTTATAGAGGAGGATAGACACAGTTATAGAGGAGGCTAGACACAGTTATAGAGGAGGATAGACACAGTTATAGAGGAGGATAGACACAGTTATAGAGGAGGCTAGACACAGTTATAGAGGAGGATAGACACAGTTATAGAGGAGGATAGACACAGTTATACTGTGGAGGATAGACACAGTTATAGAGGAGGATAGACACAGTTATAGAGGAGGATAGACACAGTTATACTGTGGAGGATAGACACAGTTATAGAGGAGGATAGACACAGTTATAGAGGAGGCTAGACACAATTTTAGAGGAGGCTAGACACAGTTATAGAAGAGGATAGACACAATTATAGAGGAGGCTAGACACAGTTATAGAAGAGGATAGACACAGTTATAGAGGAGGCTAGACACAATTTTAGAGGAGGCTAGACACAGTTATAGAAGAGGATAGACACAGTTATAGAAGAGGATAGACACAGTTATAGAGGAGGCTAGACACAATTATAGAGGAGGATAGACACAGTTATAGAGGAGGATAGACGCAGTTATAGAGGAGGATAGACGCAGTTATAGAGGAGGCTAGACACAGTTATAGAGGAGGATAGACACAATTATAGAGAAGGATAGACACCGTTATAGAGGAGGATAGACACAGTTATATAGGAGGCTAGACAGAATTATAGAGGAGGCTAGACACAGTTATAGAGGAGGATAGACACAGTTATAGAGGAGGATAGACACAGTTATAGAGGAGGCTAGACACAGTTATAGAGGAGGATAGACACAGTTATAGAGGAGGATAGACACAGTTATACTGTGGAGGATAGACACAGTTATAGAGGAGGATAGACACAGTTATAGAGGAGGATAGACACAGTTATAGAGGAGGATAGACACAGTTATAGAGGAGGATAGACGCAGTTATAGAGGAGGATAGACACAGTTATAGAGGAGGATAGACACAGTTATAGAGGAGGATAGACACAGTTATAGAGGAGGATAGACACAATTATAGAGAAGGATAGACACCGTTATAGAGGAGGCTAGACACAGTTATAGAGGAGGATAGACACAATTATAGAGGAGGCTAGACACAGTTATAGAGGAGGATAGACACAGTTATAGAGGAGGCTAGACACAATTATAGAGGAGGCTAGACACAGTTATAGAGGAGGATAGACACAATTATAGAGGAGGCTAGACACAGTTATAGAAGAGGATAGACACAGTTATAGAGAAGGCTAGACACAATTTTAGAGGAGGCTAGACACAGTTATAGAAGAGGATAGACACAGTTATAGAAGAGGATAGACACAGTTATAGAGGAGGCTAGACACAATTATAGAGGAGGATAGACACAGTTATAGAGGAGGATAGACGCAGTTATAGAGGAGGATAGACGCAGTTATAGAGGAGGCTAGACACAGTTATAGAGGAGGATAGACACAATTATAGAGAAGGATAGACACCGTTATAGAGGAGGATAGACACAGTTATAGAGGAGGCTAGACACAGTTATAGAGGAGGATAGACGCAGTTATAGAGGAGGACTAGACACAGTTATAGAGGAGGATAGACACAGTTATAGAGGAGGCTAGACACAGTTATAGAGGAGGATAGACACAGTTATAGAGGAGGATAGACACAGTTATAGAGGAGGCTAGACACAGTTATAGAGGAGGATAGACACAGTTATAGAGGAGGATAGACACAGTTATACTGTGGAGGATAGACACAGTTATAGAGGAGGATAGACACAGTTATACTGAGGAGGATAGACACAGTTATAGAGGAGGATAGACACAGTTATAGAGGAGGATAGACACAGTTATAGAGGAGGATGGACACGGTTATATAGGAGGATAGACACGGTTATATAGGAGGATAGACACAGTTATAGAGGAGGATAGACACAGTTATAGAGGAGGATAGACACAGTTATAGAGGAGGCTAGACACAGTTATAGAGGAGGATAGACACAGTTATAGAGGAGGTTAGACACAGTTATAGAGGAGGATAGACACAGTTATAGAGGAGGATAGACGCAGTTATAGAGGAGGATAGACGCAGTTATAGAGGAGGCTAGACACAGTTATAGAGGAGGATAGACACAATTATAGAGGAGGCTAGACACAATTATAGAGGAGGATAGACGCAGTTATAGAGGAGGCTAGACACAGTTATAGAGGAGGATAGACACAATTATAGAGAAGGATAGACACCGTTATAGAGGAGGATAGACACAGTTATATAGGAGGCTAGACAGAATTATAGAGGAGGCTAGACACAGTTATAGAGGAGGATAGACGCAGTTATAGAGGAGGATAGACACAGTTATAGAGGAGGCTAGACACAGTTATAGAGGAGGATAGACACAATTATAGAGAAGGATAGACACCGTTATAGAGGAGGATAGACACAGTTATATAGGAGGCTAGACAGAATTATAGAGGAGGCTAGACACAGTTATAGAGGAGGATAGACGCAGTTATAGAGGAGGATATACACAGTTATAGAGGAGGCTAGACACAATTATAGAGGAGGCTAGACACAGTTATAGAAGAGGATAGACACAATTATAGAGGAGGCTAGACACAGTTATAGAAGAGGATAGACACAGTTATAGAGGAGGATAGACACAGTTATAGAGGAGGATAGACACAGTTATACTGTGGAGGATAGACGCAGTTATAGAGGAGGATAGACACAGTTATAGAGGAGGCTAGACACAATTATAGAGGAGGCTAGACACAGTTATAGAAGAGGATAGACACAGTTATAGAGGAGGATAGACACAGTTATAGAGGAGGCTAGACACAATTATAGAGGAGGATAGACACAGTTATAGAGGAGGATAGACGCAGTTATAGAGGAGGATAGACGCAGTTATAGAGGAGGCTAGACACAGTTATAGAGGAGGATAGACACAGTTATAGAGGAGGATAGACGCAGTTATAGAGAAGGCTAGACACAGTTATAGAGGAGGCTAGACAGAATTATAGGAGGCTAGACACAGTTATAGAGGAGGATAGACACAGTTATAGAGGAGGATAGACACAGTTATAGAGGAGGCTAGACACAGTTATAGAGGAGGACAGACACAGTTATAGAGGAGGATAGACACAGTTATACTGTGGAGGATAGACACAGTTATAGAGGAGGATAGACACAGTTATAGAGGAGGATAGACACAGTTATACTGTGGAGGATAGACACAGTTATAGAGGAGGATAGACACAGTTATAGAGGAGGCTAGACACAATTTTAGAGGAGGCTAGACACAGTTATAGAAGAGGATAGACACAATTATAGAGGAGGCTAGACACAGTTATAGAAGAGGATAGACACAGTTATAGAGGAGGCTAGACACAATTTTAGAGGAGGCTAGACACAGTTATAGAAGAGGATAGACACAGTTATAGAAGAGGATAGACACAGTTATAGAGGAGGCTAGACACAATTATAGAGGAGGATAGACACAGTTATAGAGGAGGATAGACGCAGTTATAGAGGAGGATAGACGCAGTTATAGAGGAGGCTAGACACAGTTATAGAGGAGGATAGACACAATTATAGAGAAGGATAGACACCGTTATAGAGGAGGATAGACACAGTTATATAGGAGGCTAGACAGAATTATAGAGGAGGCTAGACACAGTTATAGAGGAGGATAGACACAGTTATAGAGGAGGATAGACACAGTTATAGAGGAGGCTAGACACAGTTATAGAGGAGGATAGACACAGTTATAGAGGAGGATAGACACAGTTATACTGTGGAGGATAGACACAGTTATAGAGGAGGATAGACACAGTTATAGAGGAGGATAGACACAGTTATAGAGGAGGATAGACACAGTTATAGAGGAGGATAGACGCAGTTATAGAGGAGGATAGACACAGTTATAGAGGAGGATAGACACAGTTATACTGTGGAGGATAGACACAGTTATAGAGGAGGATAGACACAATTATAGAGAAGGATAGACACCGTTATAGAGGAGGCTAGACACAGTTATAGAGGAGGATAGACACAATTATAGAGGAGGCTAGACACAGTTATAGAAGAGGATAGACACAGTTATAGAGGAGGCTAGACACAATTTTAGAGGAGGCTAGACACAGTTATAGAAGAGGATAGACACAATTATAGAGGAGGCTAGACACAGTTATAGAAGAGGATAGACACAGTTATAGAGAAGGCTAGACACAATTTTAGAGGAGGCTAGACACAGTTATAGAAGAGGATAGACACAGTTATAGAAGAGGATAGACACAGTTATAGAGGAGGCTAGACACAATTATAGAGGAGGATAGACACAGTTATAGAGGAGGATAGACGCAGTTATAGAGGAGGATAGACGCAGTTATAGAGGAGGCTAGACACAGTTATAGAGGAGGATAGACACAATTATAGAGAAGGATAGACACCGTTATAGAGGAGGATAGACACAGTTATAGAGGAGGCTAGACACAGTTATAGAGGAGGATAGACGCAGTTATAGAGGAGACTAGACACAGTTATAGAGGAGGATAGACACAGTTATAGAGGAGGCTAGACACAGTTATAGAGGAGGATAGACACAGTTATAGAGGAGGATAGACACAGTTATAGAGGAGGCTAGACACAGTTATAGAGGAGGATAGACACAGTTATAGAGGAGGATAGACACAGTTATACTGTGGAGGATAGACACAGTTATAGAGGAGGATAGACACAGTTATACTGTGGAGGATAGACACAGTTATAGAGGAGGATAGACACAGTTATAGAGGAGGATAGACACAGTTATAGAGGAGGATGGACACGGTTATATAGGAGGATAGACACGGTTATATAGGAGGATAGACACAGTTATAGAGGAGGATAGACACAGTTATAGAGGAGGATAGACACAGTTATAGAGGAGGCTAGACACAGTTATAGAGGAGGATAGACACAGTTATAGAGGAGGTTAGACACAGTTATAGAGGAGGATAGACACAGTTATAGAGGAGGATAGACGCAGTTATAGAGGAGGATAGACGCAGTTATAGAGGAGGCTAGACACAGTTATAGAGGAGGATAGACACAATTATAGAGGAGGCTAGACACAATTATAGAGGAGGATAGACGCAGTTATAGAGGAGGCTAGACACAGTTATAGAGGAGGATAGACACAATTATAGAGAAGGATAGACACCGTTATAGAGGAGGATAGACACAGTTATATAGGAGGCTAGACAGAATTATAGAGGAGGCTAGACACAGTTATAGAGGAGGATAGACGCAGTTATAGAGGAGGATATACACAGTTATAGAGGAGGCTAGACACAGTTATAGAGGAGGATAGACACAATTATAGAGAAGGATAGACACCGTTATAGAGGAGGATAGACACAGTTATATAGGAGGCTAGACAGAATTATAGAGGAGGCTAGACACAGTTATAGAGGAGGATAGACGCAGTTATAGAGGAGGATATACACAGTTATAGAGGAGGCTAGACACAATTATAGAGGAGGCTAGACACAGTTATAGAAGAGGATAGACACAATTATAGAGGAGGCTAGACACAGTTATAGAAGAGGATAGACACAGTTATAGAGGAGGATAGACACAGTTATCGAGGAGGATAGACACAGTTATACTGTGGAGGAAAGACGCAGTTATAGAGGAGGATAGACACAGTTATAGAGGAGGCTAGACACAATTATAGAGGAGGCTAGACACAGTTATAGAAGAGGATAGACACAGTTATAGAAGAGGATAGACACAGTTATAGAGGAGGCTAGACACAATTATAGAGGAGGATAGACACAGTTATAGAGGAGGATAGACGCAGTTATAGAGGAGGATAGACGCAGTTATAGAGGAGGCTAGACACAGTTATAGAGGAGGATAGACACAGTTATAGAGGAGGATAGACGCAGTTATAGAGAAGGCTAGACACAGTTATAGAGGAGGCTAGACAGAATTATAGGAGGCTAGACACAGTTATAGAGGAGGATAGACACAGTTATAGAGGAGGATAGACACAGTTATAGAGGAGGCTAGACACAGTTATAGAGGAGGACAGACACAGTTATAGAGGAGGCTAGACACAGTTATACTGTGGAGGATAGACACAGTTATAGAGGAGGATAGACACAGTTATAGAGTAGGATAGACACAGTTATACTGTGGAGGATAAACACAGTTATAGAGGAGGATAGACACAGTTATAGAGGAGGATAGACACAGTTATACTGAGGAGGATAGACACAGTTATAGAGGAGGATAGACACAGTTATAGAGGAGGATAGACACAGTTATACTGTGGAGGATAGACACAGTTATAGAGGAGGATAGACACAGTTATAGAGGAGGATAGACACAGTTATAGAGGAGGATAGACGCAGTTATAGAGGAGACTAGATACAGTTATAGAGGAGGATAGACACAGTTATACTGTGGAGGATAGACACAGTTATAGAGGAGGATAGACACAGTTATAGAGGAGGATAGACACAGTTATACTGTGGAGGATAGACACAGTTATAGAGGAGGATAGACACAGTTATAGAGGAGGATAGACACAGTTATACTGTGGAGGATAGACACAGTTATAGAGGAGGATAGACACAGTTATAGAGGAGGATAGACACAGTTATAGAGGAGGATGGACACGGTTATATAGGAGGATAGACACGGTTATATAGGAGGATAGACACAGTTATAGAGGAGGATAGACACAGTTATAGAGGAGGATAGACACAGTTATAGAGGAGGCTAGACACAGTTATAGAGGAGGATAGACACAGTTATAGAGGAGGTTAGACACAGTTATAGAGGAGGATAGACACAGTTATAGAGGAGGATAGACGCAGTTATAGAGGAGGATAGACGCAGTTATAGAGGAGGCTAGACACAGTTATAGAGGAGGATAGACACAATTATAGAGGAGGCTAGACACAATTATAGAGGAGGATAGACGCAGTTATAGAGGAGGCTAGACACAGTTATAGAGGAGGATAGACACAGTTATAGAGAAGGATAGACACCGTTATAGAGGAGGATAGACACAGTTATAGAGGAGGATAGATACAGTTATACTGTGGAGGATAGACGCAGTTATAGAGGGGGATAGACACAGTTATAGAGGAGGATAGACACAGTTATAGAAGAGGATAGACACAGTTATATAGGAGGCTAGACAGAATTATAGAGGAGGCTAGACACAGTTATAGAGGAGGATAGACACAGTTATAGAGGAGGATAGACACAGTTATAGAGGAGGCTAGACACAGTTATAGAGGAGGAAAGACACAGTTATAGAGGAGGATAGACACAGTTATACTTTGGAGGATAGACACAGTTATAGAGGAGGATAGACACAGTTATAGAGGAGGATAGACACAGTTATAGAGGAGGATAGACGCAGTTATAGAGGAGACTAGACACAGTTATAGAGGAGGATAGACACAGTTATAGAGGAGGATAGACACAGTTATAGAGGAGGCTAGACACAGTTATAGAGGAGGATAGACACAGTTATAGAGGAGGATAGACACAGTTATAGAGGAGGCTAGACACAGTTATAGAGGAGGATAGACACAGTTATAGAGGAGGATAGACACAGTTATACTGTGGAGGATAGACACAGTTATAGAGGAGGATAGACACAGTTATAGAGGAGGATAGACACAGTTATACTGTGGAGGATAGACACAGTTATAGAGGAGGATAGACACAGTTATACTGTGGAGGATAGACACAGTTATAGAGGAGGATAGACACAGTTATAGAGGAGGATAGACACAGTTATAGAGGAGGATAGACACAGTTATACTGTGGAGGATAGACACAGTTATAGAGGAGGATAGACACAGTTATAGAGGAGGATAGACACAGTTATAGAGGAGGATAGACGCAGTTATAGAGGAGGATAGACACAGTTATAGAGGAGGATAGACACAGTTATACTGTGGAGGATAGACACAGTTATAGAGGAGGATAGACACAATTATAGAGAAGGATAGACACCGTTATAGAGGAGGCTAGACACAGTTATAGAGGAGGATAGACACAATTATAGAGGAGGCTAGACACAGTTATAGAGGAGGATAGACACAGTTATAGAGGAGGCTAGACACAATTTTAGAGGAGGCTAGACACAGTTATAGAAGAGGATAGACACAATTATAGAGGAGGCTAGACACAGTTATAGAAGAGGATAGACACAGTTATAGAGGAGGCTAGACACAATTTTAGAGGAGGCTAGACACAGTTATAGAAGAGGATAGACACAGTTATAGAAGAGGATAGACACAGTTATAGAGGAGGCTAGACACAATTATAGAGGAGGATAGACACAGTTATAGAGGAGGATAGACGCAGTTATAGAGGAGGATAGACGCAGTTATAGAGGAGGCTAGACACAGTTATAGAGGAGGATAGACACAATTATAGAGAAGGATAGACACCGTTATAGAGGAGGATAGACACAGTTATATAGGAGGCTAGACAGAATTATAGAGGAGGCTAGACACAGTTATAGAGGAGGATAGACACAGTTATAGAGGAGGATAGACACAGTTATAGAGGAGGCTAGACACAGTTATAGAGGAGGATAGACACAGTTATAGAGGAGGATAGACACAGTTATACTGTGGAGGATAGACACAGTTATAGAGGAGGATAGACACAGTTATAGAGGAGGATAGACACAGTTATAGAGGAGGATAGACACAGTTATAGAGGAGGATAGACGCAGTTATAGAGGAGGATAGACACAGTTATAGAGGAGGATAGACACAGTTATACTGTGGAGGATAGACACAGTTATAGAGGAGGATAGACACAATTATAGAGAAGGATAGACACCGTTATAGAGGAGGCTAGACACAGTTATAGAGGAGGATAGACACAATTATAGAGGAGGCTAGACACAGTTATAGAAGAGGATAGACACAGTTATAGAGGAGGCTAGACACAATTTTAGAGGAGGCTAGACACAGTTATAGAAGAGGATAGACACAATTATAGAGGAGGCTAGACACAGTTATAGAAGAGGATAGACACAGTTATAGAGGAGGCTAGACACAATTTTAGAGGAGGCTAGACACAGTTATAGAAGAGGATAGACACAGTTATAGAAGAGGATAGACACAGTTATAGAGGAGGCTAGACACAATTATAGAGGAGGATAGACACAGTTATAGAGGAGGATAGACGCAGTTATAGAGGAGGATAGACGCAGTTATAGAGGAGGCTAGACACAGTTATAGAGGAGGATAGACACAATTATAGAGAAGGATAGACACCGTTATAGAGGAGGATAGACACAGTTATATAGGAGGCTAGACAGAATTATAGAGGAGGCTAGACACAGTTATAGAGGAGGATAGACACAGTTATAGAGGAGGATAGACACAGTTATAGAGGAGGCTAGACACAGTTATAGAGGAGGATAGACACAGTTATAGAGGAGGATAGACACAGTTATACTGTGGAGGATAGACACAGTTATAGAGGACGATAGACACAGTTATAGAGGAGGATAGACACAGTTATAGAGGAGGATAGACACAGTTATAGAGGAGGCTAGACACAGTTATAGAGGAGGATAGACACAGTTATAGAGGAGGCTAGACACAGTTATAGAGGAGGATAGACGCAGTTATAGAGGAGACTAGACACAGTTATAGAGGAGGATAGACACAGTTATAGAGGAGGCTAGACACAGTTATAGAGGAGGATAGACACAGTTATAGAGGAGGATAGACATAGTTATAGAGGAGGCTAGACACAGTTATAGAGGAGGATAGACACAGTTATAGAGGAGGATAGACACAGTTATACTGTGGAGGATAGACACAGTTATAGAGGAGGATAGACACAGTTATAGAGGAGGATAGACACAGTTATACTGTGGAGGATAGACACAGTTATAGAGGAGGATAGACACAGTTATAGAGGAGGATAGACACAGTTATACTGTGGAGGATAGACACAGTTATAGAGGAGGATAGACACAGTTATAGAGGAGGATAGACACAGTTATAGAGGAGGATGGACACGGTTATATAGGAGGATAGACACGGTTATATAGGAGGATAGACACAGTTATAGAGGAGGATAGACACAGTTATAGAGGAGGATAGACACAGTTATAGAGGAGGCTAGACACAGTTATAGAGGAGGATAGACACAGTTATAGAGGAGGTTAGACACAGTTATAGAGGAGGATAGACACAGTTATAGAGGAGGATAGACGCAGTTATAGAGGAGGATAGACGCAGTTATAGAGGAGGCTAGACACAGTTATAGAGGAGGATAGACACAATTATAGAGGAGGCTAGACACAATTATAGAGGAGGATAGACGCAGTTATAGAGGAGGCTAGACACAGTTATAGAGGAGGATAGACACAATTATAGAGAAGGATAGACACCGTTATAGAGGAGGATAGACACAGTTATATAGGAGGCTAGACAGAATTATAGAGGAGGCTAGACACAGTTATAGAGGAGGATAGACGCAGTTATAGAGGAGGATATACACAGTTATAGAGGAGGCTAGACACAGTTATAGAGGAGGATAGACACAATTATAGAGAAGGATAGACACCGTTATAGAGGAGGATAGACACAGTTATATAGGAGGCTAGACAGAATTATAGAGGAGGCTAGACACAGTTATAGAGGAGGATAGACGCAGTTATAGAGGAGGATATACACAGTTATAGAGGAGGCTAGACACAATTATAGAGGAGGCTAGACACAGTTATAGAAGAGGATAGACACAATTATAGAGGAGGCTAGACACAGTTATAGAAGAGGATAGACACAGTTATAGAGGAGGATAGACACAGTTATCGAGGAGGATAGACACAGTTATACTGTGGAGGAAAGACGCAGTTATAGAGGAGGATAGACACAGTTATAGAGGAGGCTAGACACAATTATAGAGGAGGCTAGACACAGTTATAGAAGAGGATAGACACAGTTATAGAAGAGGATAGACACAGTTATAGAGGAGGCTAGACACAATTATAGAGGGGGATAGACACAGTTATAGAGGAGGATAGACGCAGTTATAGAGGAGGATAGACGCAGTTATAGAGGAGGCTAGACACAGTTATAGAGGAGGATAGACACAGTTATAGAGGAGGATAGACGCAGTTATAGAGAAGGCTAGACACAGTTATAGAGGAGGCTAGACAGAATTATAGGAGGCTAGACACAGTTATAGAGGAGGATAGACACAGTTATAGAGGAGGATAGACACAGTTATAGAGGAGGCTAGACACAGTTATAGAGGAGGACAGACACAGTTATAGAGGAGGATAGACACAGTTATACTGTGGAGGATAGACACAGTTATAGAGGAGGCTAGACACAGTTATAGAGGAGGATAGACACAGTTATAGAGGAGGATAGACACAGTTATAGAGGAGGATAGACACAGTTATACTGTGGAGGATAGACACAGTTATAGAGGAGGATAGACACAGTTATAGAGGAGGATAGACACAGTTATACTGTGGAGGATAGACACAGTTATAGAGGAGGATAGACACAGTTATAGAGGAGGATAGACACAGTTATACTGTGGAGGATAGACACAGTTATAGAGGAGGATAGACACAGTTATAGAGGAGGATAGACACAGTTATAGAGGAGGATAGACACAGTTATACTGTGGAGGATAGACACAGTTATAGAGGAGGATAGACACAGTTATAGAGGAGGATAGACACAGTTATAGAGGAGGATAGACGCAGTTATAGAGGAGGATAGACACAGTTATAGAGGAGGATAGACACAGTTATACTGTGGAGGATAGACACAGTTATAGAGGAGGATAGACACAGTTATAGAGGAGGATAGACACAGTTATAGAGGAGGATAGACGCAGTTATAGAGGAGACTAGACACAGTTATAGAGGAGGATAGACACAGTTATAGAGGAGGATAGACACAGTTATACTGTGGAGGATAGACACAGTTATAGAGGAGGATAGACACAGTTATACTGTGGAGGATAGACACAGTTATACTGTGGAGGATAGACACAGTTATAGAGGAGGACAGACACAGTTATAGAGGAGGCTTGTGTGTTTTTTATTGGGCACAGGGTTTCCCTGGATTACTTTCACTCTTCTGCTCGTATTTTCCCTATAAACAATGGCTTGACTTACTTTTCATATTACCCTAAAACAGTTTAGAAACGTTTGTGAAGGTTTGGTATGGTGTGGCTATTATTAAGCTTTAGCTAAATAAGGCCTATGCTATTTTTTTTTACCTTTATTTAACTTGGCAAGTCAGTGAAGAACAAATACTTATTTACAATGACGGCCTACCAGAAGACAAAAGGTCTCCTGCGGGGACGTGGGCTGGGATAAAAAATAAAAAATAAAAAAATATATAGGAGAAAACACACATCACAACAAGAGAGACACCACGACACTACAAGCAGCAACACAGCATGGTAGCAGCACAACATGACAACAACATGGTAGAAGCACAACATGACAACATCATGGTAGCAGCACAACATGACAACAACATGGTAGCAGCACAACATGACAACAACATGGTAGAAGCACAACATGACAACAACATGGTAGCAGCACAACATGACAACAACATGGTAGCAGCACAACATGACAACAACATGGTAGCAGCACAACATGACAACAACATGGTAGCAGCACAACATGACAACAACATGGTAGAAGCACAACATGACAACAACATGGTAGCAGCACAACATGACGACAACAACATGGTAGAAGCACAACATGACAACAACATGGTAGAAGCACAACATGACAACAACATGGTAGCAGCACAACATGACAACAACATGGTAGCAGCACAACATGACAACAACATGGTAGCAGCACAACATGACAACAACATGGTAGAAGCACAACATGACAACAACATGGTAGCAGCACAACATGACAACAACATGGTAGCAGCACAACATGACAACAACATGGTAGAAGCACAACATGACAACAACATAACATGACAACAACATGGTAGCAACACAACATGACAACAACATGGTAGCAGGACAACATGACAACAACACGGTAGCAGCACAACATGACGACAACATGGTAGCAGGACAACATGACAACAACACGGTAGCAGCACAACATGACAACATCATGGTAGCAGCACAACATGACAACAACATGGTAGCAACACAACATGACAACAACATGGTAGCAGGACAACATGACAACAACATGGTAGAAGCACAACATGACAACATCATGGTAGCAGCACAACATGACAACAACATGGTAGCAACACAACATGACAACAACATGGTAGCAGCACAACTTGACAACAACACGGTAGCAGCACAACATGACAACATCATGGTAGGAGCACAACATGACAACAACATGGTAGCAACACAACATGACAACAACATGGTAGCAACACAACATGACAACAACATGGTAGAAGCACAACATGACAACAGCATGGTAGCAGCACAACATGACAACAACATGGTAGCAGCACAACATGACAACAACATGGTAGAAGCCCAACATGACAACAACATAACATGGCAACAACATGGGAGCAACACAACAAGACAACAACATGGTAGCAGCACAACATGACAACAACACGGTAGCAGCACAACATGACAATAACATGGTAGCAGCACAACATGACAACAACATGGTAGCAGCACAACATGACAACAACATAACATGACAACAACATGGTAGCAGCACAACATGACAACAACATGGTAGCAGCACAACACGACAACAACATGGTAGCAGCACAACATGACAACAACATGGTAGCAGCACAACATGACAACAACATGGTAGCAGCACAACATGACAACAACATGGTAGCAGCACAACATGACAACATGGTAGAAGCACAACATGACAACATCATGGTAGCAGCACAACATGACAACAACATGGTAGCAGCACAACATGACAACAACACGGTAGAAGGACAACATGACAACAACATGGTAGCAACACAACATGACAACAACATGGTAGCAGCACAACATGACAACAACATAACATGACAACAACATGGTAGCAGCACAACATGACAACAACATGGTAGCAGCACAACATGACAACAACATGGTAGCAGCACAACATGACAACAACACGGTAGCAGCACAACATGACAACAACATGGTAGCAGCACAACATGACAACAACATAACATGACAACAACATGGTAGCAACACAACATGACAACAACATGGTAGCAGTACAACATGACAACAGCATGGTAGCAGCACAACATGACAACAACATGGTAGCAACACAACATGACAACAACATGGTAGCAGTACAACATGACAACAACATGGTAGCAGCACAACATGACAACAACACGGTAGCAGCACAACATGACAACAACATAACATGACAACAACATGGGAGCAACACAACATGACAACAACATGGTAGCAGCACAACATGACAACAACATAACATGACAACAACATGGGAGCAACACAACATGACAACAACATGGTAGCAGTACAACATGACAACAGCATGGTAGCAGCACAACATGACAACAACATGGTAGTAGCACAACATGACAACAACATGGTAGCAGCACAACATGACAACAACATGGTAGAAGCCCAACATGACAACAACATAACATGACAACAACATGGTAGCACCACAACATGACAACAACATGGTAGCAGCACAACATGACAACAACATGGTAGCAGCACAACATGACAACAACATAGTAGCAGCACAACATGACAACAACATGGTAGCAGCACAACATGACAACAACATGGTAGCAGCACAACATGACAACAACATAACATGACAACAACATGGTAGCAACACAACATGACAACAACATGGTAGCAGCACAACATGACAACAACATGGTAGCAGCACAACATGACAACAACACGGTAGCAGCACAACATGACAACAACACGGTAGCAGCACAACATGACAACAACACTGTAGCAGCACAACATGACAACAACATGGTAGCAGCACAACATGACGACAACATGGTAGCAGCACAACATGACAACAACATGGTAGCAGCACAACATGACAACAACATGGTAGCAGCACAACATGACAACAACATGGTAGCAGCACAACATGACGACAACATGGTAGAAGCACAACATGACAACAACATGGTAGCAGCACAACATGACAACAACATGGTAGCAGCACAACATGACAACAACATGGTAGCAGCACAACATGACAACAACACGGTAGCAGCACAACATGACAACAACACGGTAGCAGCACAACATGACTGTGTGAATTTAAGACCTGAGCCCTAGGACCATACGTCGGGACTACCGGGCGTGGTGACTCCTTGCTGTCCCCAGTCCGCCTGGCCTTGCTGCTATTCCAGTTTCAACTGTTCTGCCTGCGGTTATGGAACCGCCACCTGTCCCAGACCTGTTGTTTTTCAACTCTTAATGATCGGTTATGAAAAGCCAACTGAAAATTATTCATGATCATTATTTAACCATGCTTGTCACTTATGAACATTTTTGAACATCTTGGCATAGTTCTGTTATAATCTCCACCCGGCACAGCCAGAAGAGGACTGGCCACCCCTCATAGCCTGGTTCCTCTCTAGGTTTCTTCTTAGGTTTTGGCCTTTCTAGGGAGTTTTTCCTAGCCACCGTGGTTCTACACCTGCATTACTAGCTGTTTGGGGTTTTAGGCTGGGTTTCTGTACAGCACTTCGAGATATTAGCTGATGTACGAAGGGCTATATAAAATAAACTTAATTGATTGATGATGACAACATGCTAGCAACACAACATGACAACAACATGGTAGCAGCACAAAACATGGTACAAACATTATTGGGCACAGACAACACCACAAATGGTAAGAAGGTAGAGACAACAATACATTACGCAAAGCAGCCAAAACTGTCAGTAAGAGTGTCCATGATTGAGTCTGTGAATGAAGAGATGGAGATAAAACGGTCCAGTTTGAGTGTTTTTTGCAGCTCGTTCCAGTCGCTTGCTACAGCGAACTGAAAAGAGGAGCGACCCAGGGATGCGTGTTGCTTTGGGGACCTTTAACAGAATGTGACTTGCAGAACAGGTGTTGTATGTGGAGGATGAGGGCTGCAATAGGTATCTCAGATAGGGAGGAGTGAGGCATAAGAGAGTTTTATAAATAAGCATCAACCAGTGGGTCTTGCAACAGGTATACAGAGATGACCAGTTTACCGAGGAGTATAGAGTGCAGTGATGTGTCCTATAAGGAGCATTGGTGGCAAATCTGACAGCCGAATGGTAAAGAACATCTAGCCGCTCGAGAACACCCTTACCAGCCGATCTATAAATTACATCTCTGTAATCTAGCATGGGTATGATTGTCATGTGAATCAGGGTTAGTTTGGCAGCTGTGGTGAAAGAGGAGCGATTACAATAGAGGAAACCAAGTCTAGATTTAACCTTAGCTTGCAGGTTTGATATGTGCTGAGAGAAGGACAGTGTACCGTCTAGCCATACTCCCAAATACTTGTATGAGGTGACTACCTCAATCTCTAAACCCTCAGAGGTAGTAATCACACTGACTCTGACAATTGAACTTGAGGTGAGGAAGTCTGTTTCAGGCCTATCAGAGTTACTCCTATAATCTAACAATATAATGCTTATCTTTATTAAAATATTTGGACAGACGATTACTGTACGTCTATAACCGTATAGCAGACACAGTAGCCTTCTGACATAAAAAATGCATGTCGGTGTCGTAGCATGCCACCTGCATATCTCTTTCTCTATCTCTCTGGTGTTAGGCCTTTTATATAGGCTATTTATATATACAGTTCTAGTCAAAGGTTTGGACACACCTACTCATTCAAGGGTTTTTCTTTATTTTTACTATTTTCTAAAGAGTTAAACAAACCAAAATATGTTTTATATTTGAGATTCTTCAAAGTAGCCACCCTTTGCCTTGATTACAGCTTTGCACAACCAGCTTCACCTGGAATGCTTTTCCAACAGTCTTGAAGGTGTTCCTACATATGCTGAGCACTTGTTGGCGGCTTTTCCTTCACCCTGCGGTCCAACTCATCCCAAACCATCTCAATTGGGTTGCGGTCAGGTGATTGTGGAGGCCAGGTCATCTGATGCAGCACTCCATCACTCTCCTTGGTCAAATAGCCCTTATACAGCCTGGAGGTGTGTGTTGGGTCATTGTCCAGTTGAAAAACAAATGATAGTCCCAATAAGCGCAAACCAGATGAGATGGCGTATTGCTGCAGAATGCTGTGGTAGCCATGCTGGTTAAGTTGAATTATAAATAAATCATTGACAGTGTCACCAGCAAAGCACCCCCACACCATCACACCTCCTCCTCCATGCTTCACATGCTTCACAGTGGGAACCACACATGCGGAGATCATCCGTTCACCTATGTGTCTCACAAAGACACGGCGGTTGGAACCAAAAATCTCAAATTTGTACTCATCAGACCAAAGGACAGTTTTGCAGCAATTCGACAATGAAGGCTTGATTCATGCAGTCTCCTCTGAACAGTTGATGTTGACATGTGCCTGTTACTTGAACTCTGTGAAGCATTTATTTGGGCTGCAATGTCTGAGGCTGGTGACTCCAATGAACTTATCTTCTACAGCAGAGGTAACTGGGTCTTCCTTTTCTGTGGTTGTCCTCGTGAGAGCCTGTTTCATCATTGTGCTTGATGGTTTTTGCAACTGCACTTGAAGAAACTTTTGAAAGATCTTGACATTTTCAGAATTGACTGACCTTCATGTCTTAAAGTCATGATGGACTGTCGTTTCTCTTTGCTTATTTGAGCTGTTCTTGCCATAATATGGACTTGATATTTTACCAAATAGGGCTATCTTCTGTATACCACCCCTATCTTGTCACAACACAACTGATTGGCCCAAACGCATTAAGAAGGAAAGAAATTCCACAAATTAACTTTTAACAAGGCACACTTGTTAATTGAAATGCATTCCAGATGACTACCTCATGAAGCTGGTTGAGAGAATGCCAAGAGTGTGCAAAGCTGTCGTTAAGGCAAAGGGTGGCTATTTCGAAGAATCTAATATATATTTTGATGTGTTTAACACTTTTTTGGTTACTACATGATTTCATATGTGTAATTTCATAGTGTTGATGTCTTCACTATTATACTACAATGTAGAAATAGTAAAAATAAAGAAAAACCCTTGAATGAGTAGGTTTGTCCAAACTTTTTACTGGTACTGTATATATATAAATATTAATATCACACAGTGGATACTTAAGCCTATAGCCCTATGCATGCAATGCCCTGATACATTTAGTACGGAAATCTCTGACACCTGAACCGTAAGGTGGACAATTATTATTTTAGGAAAGTAGCCTAAAAAACACCACAGTTTCTTAAAGGAAACTCTGAAATGTCATGTTGTTTTTATGAAGATTTTAGAATATTAGCATAAAAATATGACACCAAGCTATAGACACCCTAAAGACTGGCACGTGAGCTAGTCCAGTGCCCCTTTGATTATGCCTGCACATCATGGTTTACCAGCAGCCGCAGACATAATAATAATAAGCTACCAGCCAAACAAGCTTGTAAGAATTGTACTTAAAATCTCCCCTCATTCTCATCTGGAGGTTGAGAATTTTTTCATACCGATCTATGTAATGTGTTTGTATCAATGTATTGTGTCTGTATCTCTGTACTGTGTCTTTTTCTATGTAATTGTATATGTATTTATGTAAAACATAAGGACCACAATGGAAATAAGTCCCCAACTTTATTGTGCACTTAAAAAAAAAAAATGTGCATATATGTATTTTTTTAACTGACAAATGAAATCAATCAACCCAAACTGTGCAGCAGACAATTGATGAATGTAAAGAAACATCTGTTACAAACCCCCCAAAAGTTGAATAATTTTCAGAGATTGTCAAGACAAGCCTTCGATACTGGGTAAGCCTACAAGGTAGGGCGGGATGTATTTTCTGTTTGTTGAAATTGACTATTTATTGTGGTTTTGAAAACGCAAACCATGATGTTGAAGTGGCCGAAGTCGGTATGCTTTGATTATTAGTTTTGTGGTGCATTGGCACAGAAACCTGTTGTTGCATCTTTTGCAACCGTGGCAAAATTGGTTTGACTATAGGGCTAGTTAGGGACCGTCTATACATTACACAATGTAATGGGGAAACATGTTTTCATGTTACACAGATTTGAGTGTTCTCATTAAATGCTTTTAATATATGTTTATGTATATCAACAATTTATAGTTGGTGCCGGCTGGAGTGATGTAAAGGTCACTGTCACACCCTGGCCTTAGTATTCTTTGTTTTCATTATTATTTTTAGGTAGGTCAGGGTGTGACATGGGGAATGTTTGTGTTTTGTCGTTTTGGGTGGTTATATGGTAAAGGGGGTGTTGGGTGTAGTGTATGAGTTTGTGTTGAGTGAATGTTTCTAGGTATGTCTATGGTTGAGTGAATGTGTCTAGGTATGTCTATGGTTGCCTGAGTGGTTCTCAATCAGAGACAGATGTCTTTCATTTGTCTCTGATTGGGAGCCATATTTAAGGCAGCCATGGGCATCATGCATTTGTGGGTAATTGTCTATGTTTAGTGTTTGTGTCAGCACTATATGTCTGTTTAGCTTCACGGTCGTCAGTTTTGTTATTTTGTTTAGTTCGTTTATAGTTGTTCGTTTCTTGTTTGTTTCTCTCTTCTTTTAATAAAGAAGATGTATTTTGCACACGCTGCGCCTTGGTCCAATCTCTCACAGCAAGACGATCGTGACAGAATTACCCACCAATCTAGGACCAAGCGGCGTGTCAAGCGGCAACAGGACCCACCTACACAGGATTCATGGACATGGGAGGAGATACTGGATGGTAAGGGACCTTGGGCACAACCGGGAGAATATCGCCTCCCTCGTGAAGAGCTGGAGGCAGCTAAAGCCGAGAGGAGGAGATATGAGGAGGCAGCACGGAAGCAAGGCTGGAAGCCCGTGAGTACAACCCAAAAATTTCTTGGGGGGGGCCTTAAAGGGAGTGTGGCGAAGTCAGGTAGGAGACCTGCGCCTACTCCCTGTACTTACCGTGGAGAGCGAGAGTACGGGCAGACACCGTGTTACGCAGTAGAGCGCATGGTGTCTCCTGTAGGTGTGCATAGCCCGGTTCGGTACATTCCAGCTCCACGTATCGGCCGGGCTAGATTGAGCGTTGAGCCGGATGTCATGAAGCCGGCCCAAGCATCTGGTCACCAGTGCGTCTCCTCGGGCCGGCTTACATGGCACCAGCCTTACACATGGTGTCCCCGGTTCGCCTACATAGCCCGGTGCGGGTTATTCCACCTCCCCGCACTGGTCAGGCGACGGGGAGCATACAACCAGGTAAGGTTGGGCAGGCTCAGTGCTCAAGGGAGCCAGTACGCCTGCACGGTCCGGTATTTCCTGCGCCACCTCCCCGCCCGGACCCAGTACCACCAGTGCCTCCTCCACGCACTAGCCCTATGGTGCGTGTCTCCAGCCTTTTGCCACCGGTGCCTACATCACGCACCAAGCCTTCTGTGTGTCCCCAGAGTCCTGTGCGTCCTGTTGCTGCTCCCCGCACTAGCCCTGAGATGCGTGTCCCCAGCCCGGTACCACCAGTTCCGGCACCACGCACTAGGCCTAATGTGCGTCTCCAGGGTCCAGTATGCCCTGTTCCTTCTCCCCGCACTAGCCTGAAGGTGCGTGTCCCCAGCCCGGTAACACCAGTTCCGGCACCACGCACCAGGCCTACAGTGCGCCTCAGCCGGCCAGAGTCTGCCGTCTGCACAGCGGTGCCTGAACTGCCCGTCTGCCAAGCGCCATCTGAGCCACCCGTCTGCCAAGCGCCATCTGAGCCACCCGTCTGCCAAGCGCCATCTGAGCCATCTGTCTGCCCAGCGCCATCTGAGCCATCCGTCTACCCAGCGCCATCTGAGCCATCCGTCTGCCCTGAGCCATTAGAGCCGCCCGTCTGTCCCGAGCCGTCAGAGCCGTTCGTCAGTCAGGAGCCGCTAGAGCCATTCGTCAGTCAGGATCTGCCAGAGCCGCCAACCAGACAGGATCTGCCAGAGCCGCCAACCAGACAGGATCTGCCAGAGCCGCCAACCAGACAGGATCTGCCAGAGCCGCCAACCAGACAGGATCTGCCAGAGCCGCCAGCCAGCCATGTGCAGCCAGATCCGCCGGCCAGCCATGAGCAGCCAGATCCGTCAGCCAGCCATGAGCAGCCAGATCCGTCAGCCAGCCATGAGCAGCAAGATCCGTCAGCCAGCCATGAGCAGCCAGATCCGTCAGCCAGCCATGAGCAGCCAGATCCGTCATCCAGCCAGGATCCGCCAGAGCCGTCAGCCAGCCAGGATCCGCCAGAGCCAGCCAGCCAGGATCCGCCAGCCAGCCAGGATCCACCAGAGCCAGCCAGCCAGGATCCGCCATCCAGCCAGGATCCGTCCCTTAGTCCGGTGCTGCCCCTTATCCTGGTGCTGCCCCTTATCCGGGTGCTGCCCCTTATCCGGGTGCTGCCCCTTAGTCCGGTACTGCCCCTTAGTCCGGTACTGCCCCTTAGTCCGGTGCTGCCCCTTAGTCCGGTGCTGCCACTTAGTCAGGTACTGCCCCTTAATCCAGTGGGGTTAAGTTGGAGGGTGGTCATTTGGAGGAGGCTACGAAAGCGGGTAGTGACTATGGTGGGGTGGGGACCACGACCAGTGCCAGAGCCGCCACCGTGGACAGACGCCCACCCAGACCCTCCCCTAGACTTTATGCCGGTGCGCCCGGAGTTCTCACCTTAAGGGGGGGGTTATGTCACACCCTGGCCTTAGTATTCTTTGTTTTCATTATTATTTTTAGGTAGGTCAGGGTGTGACATGGGGAATGTTTGTGTTTTGTCGTTTTGGGTGGTTATATGGTAAAGGGGGGGTTGGGTGTAGTGTATGAGTTTGTGTTGAGTGAATGTTTCTAGGTATGTCTATGGTTGAGTGAATGTGTCTAGGTATGTCTATGGTTGCCTGAGTGGTTCTCAATCAGAGACAGATGTCTTTCATTTGTCTCTGATTGGGAGCCATATTTAAGGGAGCCATGGGCATCATGCATTTGTGGGTAATTGTCTATGTTTAGTGTTTGTGTCAGCACTATATGTCTGTTTAGCTTCACGGTCGTCAGTTTTGTTATTTTGTTTAGTTCGTTTATAGTTGTTCGTTTCTTGTTTGTTTCTCTCTTCTTTTAATAAAGAAGATGTATTTTGCACACGCTGCGCCTTGGTCCAATCTCTCACAGCAAGACAATCGTGACAGTCACCGCCATTCGCCATTGGACTCTGGTACGGTAGAAAGGCGTTCTCTGGAGTGATGAATCACGCATCACCATCTGGCAGTGCGATGGACTAATCTGGGTTTGGTGGATTCCAGGAGAACGCTACCTGACCCAATGCATAGTGCCAACTGTAAAGTTTGGTGGATGAGAAATAATGCTCTGGGGCTGTTTTTCATGGTTCGGGCTAGGCCCCTTAGTTCCAGTGAAGGGAAATCTTAACTCTACAGCATTCAATGACATTCTAGACAATTCTGTGCTTCCAACTCTGTGGCAACAGTTTGGGGAAGGCCCTTTCCTGTTTCAGAATGACAATGCACCCATGCACAAAGTGAGGTCCATACAGAAATGTGGAAGAACTTGACTGGCCTGCACAGAGCCCTGACCTCAACCCCATTGAACACCTTTGGGATGAACTGGAATGCCGACTGTGAGCCTGGCCTAATCGCCCAATATCAGTGGCCGATCTCACTAATGCTCTTGTGGCTGAATAGAAGCAAGTCCCCGCAGCAATGTTCCAAGATCTAGTGGAAAGCCATCCCATAAGAGTGGAGGCTGTTATAGTAGCAAAGGGGGGACCAACTCCATATTAATGCCCATGATTTTGGAATGAGATGTTTGACGAACAGGTGTCCACGTCCAAAGGTAGTGTACATCCAAAGGTTTTCCGTGGTCTGCCCACAGGTATATACTGCCACGTTCACGTGATATAGGAGTTGCCAGAAATTCATAGTTCCAACTGGGAAGTTTCACTTGAACAACCCTCAAGTTGAAAATACAAGTGGAAAACTCTGACAAGATGTTGTTTCCCGAGTTCCCAAGTTGTGATGTTTCATCACTGACCTTTTACTGCTTCAACCAAAAATTTACAACAAATCTGTTTTTGACAATTTCAATCAGAAGCCACTGCCAGATTTCTGGATAGGGCTGCGCTCAGAGTTTCTTGCCTTGGCAAATCGCACTCAGGAGGCCCCTTTAAATAGATTTGAACAAACAATTGGTCCCCCCAAAAATGCGTCCCTCCGTTTACTTTCAAAATCCTGATGTGGCCCTCGAGCCAAAAGTTTACCCACCCCTGGCCTATAGGCTATCTCTGAGTTTAATGCTCTCATTTCTTCAGCCACCAATGGATCACAGTGTATCAATGTGTCTAAATGGCAGAGGCTGATGCTCTCGCCTTAGTTGAGTTTGAACTTTTAGATTTTTATCATTTTACTTCAGATTTTTATTATTCACCAAGTGACAATGATTTTTAGAAACTAAAACGTTATTATTGAATTTAAACTGTTCCACGAAAATGCACATAAAAATGATCATAACTGGCACGCATATCGGTAGGAATGGTAGGATATATTGTAAGCTTCCCCAAACTTGAAACTCACAAGTTAACTATGGTCTTTACCAGTGGCAATTTTGTCTGGCAGCAAAACAGTTAATTCAGCCTCATTTACTGCCTTTAAAAAAACATAGCTGATATGGCTGACTTGCTTTAACAAAATTGGTTTATACTGACAATTGAGATATACAAACTATGGCATAAGTGGACGACGAGCGCATAAGAGGATATCCGTAATTTCGATTAAGACATTAATGAGCGAGCTATGACGGACGTACTGTAGTCAATATAACCATTTGTTCAGCACATTTGAAATGTACAGCGACAGAATTCAGAACATGGGCCTTAACTTACAGTATTTTCCCTGCACACCAAGTCAGAACCATAGGATAAATAAAGGGGGCATATAAGCAGACAATGAAAGCGCTTACAATATTCAATAGTTATGTTTCTCTAAAACACGTTATAGGCTACATGTGCACCACCAAGTCAGAACAGTAGGTGAAATTAAAAGTGGAAAAGGGACACAAAATCACGTGAGGCACGTGAGCTACTAACGGCTTACTACATTTTTTACTATAACACCCATTTAAAAAAATGTGTACATGAAATCGTTTGCACACATAGGAGGTCCTGTGAAAAAACATGTCCGCCTATGGAAATCAAAGGCCTATCCAACTGATTCGTTCTGGTGCCAGCCCTGAGCCCATGCCAAAAAACAGACATCTCTAGCTGGAACAGACAGATTTTGATGGTGATTTAAAAAAATACTGTTAGTTAGATTGACACACGGGTGCGTCAATAGACTCTGTAGGATTATAGATGATTTGTACGTGATTTAGAAAATTATATTATACATTGTACATACTGTATATTATACATTGACTTGCATTGGATTTCCCTGGTGGGCATTTTACCCCGCCGGCTATCCTACTGGGCGGCAGGTAGCCTAGTGGTTAGAGCGTTGGACTAGTAACCTGTTAGATCAATGAGGACAATTGTAAGGAGTCAGGCGCAGAGAGCAAAGGTAATGGGGAAAACCACTCTTTAATGTCCAACCAGATGAAACACCGGTAACGTCAAAAACATTTGGCGTAAAAATCCGACTAGAATAAAGTACACACTGGAAAGCAAATCCAGACTGTGGAAAACCCCAACATGAAATGAACAACCTCATACAAAAACAGAGAGACACGCCCGCACAAACAGAAACGGGCTAAACGAACTTAAATAACACCACCCTAACAACCAAACAATAAACAGGTGAAAACAATTAGTCAAAACCAAACGAAAAGGAAAAAGTGATCGGTGGCAGCTAGTAGACCGGCGACGACGACCGCCGAGCGCCACTCGAACAGGAAGGGAGGCCACCTTCGGTAATACTCGTTACAGTACCCCCCTCCTGACGCGCAGCTCCCGCAGCGCGCCGACGCCGGCCTCGAGGACGACCCGGGGGCCGAGGCGCAGGGCGATCCGGATGGAGGCGATGGAACTCTCTCAGCATAGATGGATCCAATATATCCCCCACCGGGACCCAGCACCTCTCCTCCGGACCGTACCCCTCCCAGTCCACGAGGTACTGCAGGCCCCTCACCCGACGTCTGGAATCCAGAATGGACCTTATCCTGTACGCCGGGGACCCCTCTATATCCAGAGGGGGCGGAGGGACCTCCGGCACCTCACCTTCCTGCATGGGACCAGCTACCACCGGCCTGAGGAGAGACACATACGATAATACGAAGGAAGTAACAATCGGTAACACACCTCATTTATTCTCCTCAGGACTTTAAATGGCCCTACACACTGCGGACCCAGCTTCCGGCAGGGCAGGCAGAGGGGCAGGTTTCGGGTCGAGAGCCAGACCCTATCCCCCGGTGCAAACACGGGGGCCTCACTGCGGTGACGGTCAGCGCTCTTCTTCTGCCGTCTACTCGCCTGACGCAGAGACTCCTGGACGGCTCTCCAAGTCTCCTTAGAGCGCTGTACCCACTCCTCCACCGCAGGAGCCTCGGTCTGACTCTGATGCCATGGTGCCAGAACCGGCTGGTACCCCAACACACACTCAAATGGTGACATGTTGGTAGAGGAGTGGCTTAGTGAGTTCTGAGCAATCTCTGCCCAGGGGATGTATCTTGACCACTCCCCTGGCCGGTCCTGGCAATACGACCGCAGAAACCTACCCACCTCCTGGTTCACTCTCTCCACCTGCCCATTACTCTCCGGGTGATACCCCGATGTAAGGCTGACCGAGACCCCCAAATGCTCCATAAACGCCTTCCATATTCTGGAAGTGAACTGGGGACCCCGATCAGAAACAATATCCTCGGGCACCCCGTAGTGCCGGAAGACATGGGTAAATAATGCCTCCGCAGTCTGCAGGGCCGTAGGGAAACCGGGCAACGGGATAAGACGGCAGGACTTAGAGAACCGATCCACAACGACCAGGATCGTAGTGTTCCCCTGAGATGGAGGTAAGTCAGTCAGAAAATCCACCGAAAGATGGGACCACGGCCGTTGTGGAACGGGGAGGGGTTGTAACTTCCCTCGAGGCAGGTGCCTAGGAGCCTTACTCTGAGCGCACACCGAACAGGAAGAGACATAGAATCGCACATCCCTCTCCAAGGTGGGCCACCAGTACTTCCCCCTAAGACCTCGCACTGTCCTCGAAATACCCGGGTGACCTGACGAGAGTATACCATGAGCCCATCGAATCAATTGATCACGAACAGCGAGCGGTACATACCTACGCCCTTCCGGGCACTGTGGAGGCGCAGGTTCCTCCCTTAACGCCCGCTCGATGTCCGCGTCCACCTCCCATACTATCGGTGCCACCAACTTGGCCGCCGGAATGATGGGAGTAGGATCGATAGACCGCTCCTCTGAGTCATAGAGGCGAGACAGCGCGTCGGCCTTAGTGTTGAGGGAACCTGGTCGATACGAGATCGTAAAACGAAATCTGGTGAAATACATGGCCCACCTTGCCTGACGCGGATTCAGTCTCTTAGCTGATCGGATATACTCCAGGTTACGGTGGTCAGTCCAGATGAGGAAAGGGTGCTTAGCCCCCTCAAGCCAGTGTCTCCACACCTTCAGGGCTTTAACCATAGCCAACAACTCCCTATCCCCCACATCATAATTCCGCTCCGTGGGCCGAGTTTTTTCGAAAAAAAAGCACAAGGGCGGAGTTTTGGTGGCACACCCGAGCACTGTGAGAGCACCGCTCCAACCCCAGCCTCGGATGCGTCCACCTCTACTATAAACGCCAAAGAAGGGTCCGGATGCGCCAACACTGGCGCCTCGGTAAACAGCACCTTCAACCTACAGAAGGCTCTGTCCGCCTCTGCTGACCACTGCAAACGCACCGGCCCCCCCTTCAGCAGTGAGGTAATAGGAGCTGCTACCTGACCAAAACCCCGGATAAACCTCCGGTAGTAATTGGCAAACCCTAGGAACCGCTGCACCTCTTTTAACGTGGTCGGAGTCGGCCAATTACGCACGGCTTTTACGCGGTCACCCCCTATATCCACCCCCGAGCTGGAAATGCGATAACCCAGGAAGGAAACGGCTTGTTTAGAAAACTCACATTTCTCCGCCTTCACGTACAGGTCATGCTCCAGCAGTCGCCCAAGAACCTTGCGCACCAGAGACACATGCGCGGCGCGTGTAGCGGAGTAGATCAAAATATCGTCAATATACACCTCCACACCCTGTCCGTGCAGGTCTCTGAGAATCTCGTCAACAAAGGATTGAAATACAGCTGGAGCATTCTTTAACCCGTACGGCATGACGAGGTACTCATAATGGCCCGATGTAGTACTAAACGCGGTTTTCCACTCATCTCCCTCCCGAATACGCACCAGATTATACGCGCTCCTGAGATCCAGTTTCGTGAAGAACTGTGCTCCGTGGAATGATTCCATCGCCGTAGCGATGAGAGGTAGTGGGTAACTAAAACCCACCGTGATGGAATTGAGACCTCGATAATCAATACACGGACGCAACCCACCATCCTTTTTCTTCACAAAAAAGAAACTCGAGGAGACGGGTGACATGGAGGGCCGAATGAATCCCTGTCCCAGAGCTTCCGTGACATATGTCTCCATAGCCAACGTCTCCTCCTGGGACAAAGGATACACATGACTCCTGGGAAGTGCAGCGTTTACCTGGAGGTTTATCACGCAATCCCCCTGTCGATGGGGTGGTAATTGGATCGCCTTCTTTTTACTGAAAGCGGTAGCCAAATCGGCATTCTCAGCGGGAATGCGCACGGTGGAAACCTGGTCTGGACTCTCCACCGTTGTCGCACCGATGGAAACTCCTACACACCTGCCTGAACACTCATCAGACCACCCCTGTAGAGCTCCCTGTTTCCACGAAATTGTCGGATTGTGAATAGCCAGCCAGGGAATCCCGAGCACCACCGGAAACGCAGGTGAATCGATAAGAAACAGACTAATCCGTTCCTTATGATTCCCCTGCGTGATCATCTCCAAAGGAATTGTGGCCTCCCTGACCAGCCCTGACCCTAACGGTCGACTATCTAAGGAGTACACAGGGAAAGGGGGGTCTACCGTAACTAACGGAATCCTCAACTTCTGAGCGAGTCCGCGATCTATAAAGTTCCCAGCTGCGCCTGAATCGACTAGCGCCTTATGCTGGAGAGAGGGAAAAAATTTAAGGAAACATATTAACAAAAACATGTGACCAACAGGAAGCTCTGGGAGAGTGTGGTGCTGACTCACCTGAGGTGACCGAGGAGTGTTCTGCCTGCCCTCTCGATTCCCAGATGAACTCCTCCAGCACCGACCGGAAGTGTGCCCTCTTCGGCCACAACTGGTACAGGAGGAGCCTCCTCCGATCTCCCTAGATGCTGCCCCTCCTAGCTCCATCGGGATGGGAGCAGGAGGGTCAGGAGATGGAACGGACAGGACCCTTTCAGAACGTCCGCGAGCAGCTAGCAGATGGTCTAACCGGATAGACATGTCTATTAGTTCATCCAAACTGAGCGTAGTGTCCCGACAAGCCAGCTCTCTGCGGACGTCCTCTCTCAGGCTACACCTGTAATGGTCTATCAGGGCCCTGTCGTTCCACCCTGCTCCAGCGGCCAAGGTCCGGAAATCCAGCGCGAAGTCCTGCGCGCTCCTCGTCCCCTGTCGTAGATAGAACAATCTCTCACCCACCGCTCGGCCATCTGGAGGGTGATCGAACACGGCCCGAAAACGGCGGGTGAACTCCGGGTAGTGGCCCCTCGCTGAGTCGGCCCCGTTCCAGACCGCATTGGCCCACTCTAGGGCTCTACCCGTCAGGCAGGAGACGAGGACACTCACGCTCTCTTCGTCCGAGGGAGCTGGTCGGACGGTGGCCAGGTACAGATCTAATTGTAGCAGGAATCCCTGGCACCCCGCCGCCGCTCCATCGTACTGACTTGGAGGCGTAATACGCAGGCGCTGGTACCGGATCCCGCTGGAGGAGATGGTATAGTTGCTGGAGGGAGGGTAGGTGGGGTAGTAGGGAGACCACTCCTCTCCCAACGATCCATCCTCTCCATCATAAGATCCATAGCTGATCCGATGCGATGGAGGATGGACGTGTGATGAAGGACTCTCTCCTCCATCGTGGGGAGAGGGGTGGTCGCTGCTCCTGCTGGCTCCATATGTAGGTGCGGGCTTCTGTTACGATCAATGAGGACAATTGTAAGGAGTCAGGCGCAGAGAGCAAAGGTAATGGGGAAAACCACTCTTTAATGTCCAACCAGATGAAACACCGGTAACGTCAAAAACATTTGGCGTAAAAATCCGACTAGAATAAAGTACACACTGGAAAGCAAATCCAGACTGTGGAAAACCCCAACATGAAATGAACAACCTCATACAAAAACAGAGAGACACGCCCGCACAAACAGAAACGGGCTAAACGAACTTAAATAACACCACCCTAACAACCAAACAATAAACAGGTGAAAACAATTAGTCAAAACCAAACGAAAAGGAAAAAGAGATCGGTGGCAGCTAGTAGACCGGCGACGACGACCGCCGAGCGCCACTCGAACAGGAAGGGAGGCCACCTTCGGTAATACTCGTTACATAACCGGAAAGGTTGCAAGATCAAATCCCCGCGCTGACAAGGTAAAAAATATGTTGTTCTACCCCTGAACAAGGCAGTTAACCCACTGTTCCTAGGCCATCGCTCAAAATAAGAATTTGTTCTTTTTTTTAAAAAAAAATTTAAAATTTTATTTCCCCTTTATTTAACCAGGTAGGCTAGTTGAGAACAAGTTCTCATTTGCAACTGCGACCTGGCCAAGATAAAGCATAGCAGTGTGAACAGACAACAACACAGAGTTACACATGGAGTAAACAATAAACAAGTCAATAACATGGTAGAAAAAAGAGAATCTATATACAATGTGTGCAAAAGGCATGAGGTAGGCAATAAATCGAATAATTACAATTTAGCAGATTAACACTGGAGTGATAGATCATCAGATGATCATGTGCAAGAAGAGATACTGGTGTGCAAAAGAGCAGAAAAGTAAATAAATAAAAGCAGTATGGGGGTGAGGTAGGTAAATTGGGTGGGTAGTTTACAGATGGACTATGTACAGTTGCAGCGATCGGTTAGCTGCTCGGATAGCAGATTTTTAAAGTTGTTGAGGGAGATAAAAGTCTCCAACTTCAGAGATTTTTGCAATTCGTTCCAGTCGCAGGCAGCAGAGAACTGGAAGGAAAGGCGTCCAAATGAGGTTTTGGCTTTAGGGATGATCAGTGAGATACACCTGCTGGAGCGCGTGCTACGGGTGGGTGTAGCCATCGTGACCAGTGAACTGAGATAAGGCGGCACTTTACCTAGCATAGCCTTGTAGATGACCTGGAGCCAGTGGGTCTGACGACGAACATGTAGCGAGGGCCAGCCGACTAGGGCATACAGGTCGCAGTGGTGGGTCGTATAAGGTGCTTTAGTAACAAAACGGATGGCACTGTGATAAACTGCATCCAGTTTGCTGAGTAGAGTATTGGAAGCTATTTTGTAGATGACATCGCCGAAGTCGAGGATCGGTAGGATAGTCAGTTTTACTAGGGTAAGTTTGGCGGCGTGAGTGAAGGAGGCTTTGTTCCGGAATAGAAAGCCGACTCTAGATTTGATTTTGGATTGGAGATGTTTGATATGAGTCTGGAAGGAGAGTTTGCAGTCTAGCCAGACACCTAGGTACTTATAGATGTCCACATATTCTAGGTCGGAACCGTCCAGGGTGGTGATGCTAGTCGGGCGTGCGGGTGCAGGCAGCGAACGGTTGAAAAGCATGCATTTGGTTTTACTAGCGTTTAAGAGCAGTTGGAGGCCACGGAAGGAGTGTTGTATGGCATTGAAGCTCGTTTGGAGGTTAGATAGCACAGTGTCCAGGGAAGGGCCGGAAGTATACAGAATGGTGTCGTCTGCGTAGAGGTGGATCAGGGAATCGCCCGCAGCAAGAGCAACATCATTGATGTATACAGAGAAAAGAGTCGGCCCGAGAATTGAACCCTGTGGTACCCCCATAGAGACTGCCAGAGGACCAGACAACATGCCCTCCGATTTGACACACTGAACTCTGTCTGCAAAGTAGTTGGTGAACCAGGCAAGGCAGTCATTAGAAAAACCGAGGCTATTGAGTCTGCCGATAAGAATATGGTGATTGACAGAGTCGAAAGCCTTGGCCAGGTCGATGAAGACGGCTGCACAGTAATGTCTTTTATCGATGGCGGTTATGATATTGTTTAGTACCTTGAGCGTGGCTGAGGTGCACCCGTGACCGGCTCGGAAACCGGATTGCACAGCGGAGAAGGTACGGTGGGATTCGAGATGGTCAGTGATCTGTTTGTTGACTTGGCTTTCGAAGACCTTAGCTAGGCAGGGCAGGATGGATATAGGTCTGTAACAGTTTGGGTCCAGGGTGTCTCCCCCTTTGAAGAGGGGGATGACAGCGGCAGCTTTCCAATCCTTGGGGATCTCAGATGATACGAAGGAGAGGTTGAACAGGCTGGTAATAGGGGGTGCGACAATGGCGGCGGACAGTTTCAGAAATAGGGGGTCCAGATTGTCAAGCCCAGCTGATTTGTATGGGTCCAGGTTTTCCAGCTCTTTCAGAACATCTGCTATCTGGATATGGGTAAAGGAGAAGCTGGGGAGGCTTGGGCGAGTAGCAGCGGGGGGGGCGGGGCTGTTGGCCAAGGTTGGAGTCGCCAGGTGGAAGGCATGGCCAGCCATTGAGAAATGTTTGTTGAAGTTTTCGATTATCACGGACTTATCAGTGGTGACCGTGTTATCTAGCCTCAGTGCTGTGGGCAGCTGGGAGGAGGTGCTCTTGTTTTCCATGGACTTTACAGTATCCCAGAACTTTTTGGAGTTAGAGCTACAGGATGCAAATTTCTGCTTGAAAAAGCTGGCCTTTGCTTTCCTGACTGACTGCGTGTATTGGTTCCTGACTTCCCTGAACAGTTGCATATCGCGGGGGCTCTTCGATGCTATTGCAGTTCGCCACAGGATGTTTTTGTGCTGGTCGAGGGCAGTCAGGTCTGGAGTGAACCAAGGGCTATATCTGTTCTTGGTTCTGCATTTTTTGAACGGAACATGCTTGTCTAATATGGTGAGGAAGTAACTTTTAAAGAATGACCAGGCATCCTCGACTGACGGGATGAGGTCAATATCCTTCCAGGGTACCCGGGCCAGGTCGATTAGAAAGGCCTGCTCGCAGAAGTGTTTTAGGGAGCGTTTGACAGTGATGAGGGGTGGTCGTTTGACCGTGGACCCGTGGCGGATACAGGCAATGAGGCAGTGATCGCTGAGATCTTGATTGAAGACAGCAGAGGTGTATTTGGAGGGCAAGTTGGTCAGGATAATGTCTATTAGGGTGCCCATGTTTACGGATTTAGGGTTGTACCTGGTGGGTTCCTTGATGATTTGTGTGAGATTGAGGGCATCAAGCTTAGATTGTAGGACTGCCGGGGTGTTAAGCATATCCCAGTTTAGGTCACCTAACAGAACAAACTCTGAAGCTAGATGGGGAGCGATCAATTCACAGATGGTGTCCAGGGCACAGCTGGGAGCTGAGGGGGGTCGGTAGCAGGCGGCAACAGTGAGAGACTTATTTCTGGAGAGATTAATTTTTAAAATTAGAAGTTCGAACTGTTTGGGCATAGACTTGTAAAGTATGACAGAACTTTGCAGGCTATCTCTGCAGTAGATTGCAACTCCTCCCCCTTTGGCAGTTCTATCTTGACGGAAAGTGTTATAGTTGGGTATGGAAATCTCAGAGTTTTTGGTGGCCTTCCTAAGCCAGGATTCAGACACGGCAAGGACATCAGGGTTGGCAGAGTGTGCTAAAGCGGTGAGTAAGGCAAACTTAGGGAGGAGGCTTCTGATGTTGACATGCATGAGGCCAAGGCTTTTTCAATCACAGAAGTCAACAAATGAGGGTGACTGGGGACATGCAGGGCCTGGGTTTACCTCCACATCACCCGAGGAATAGAGGAGTAGTAGGATGAGGGTGCGGCTAAAGGCTATCAAAACTGGTCGCCTAGAGCGTTGGGGACAAGAAATAAAAGGAGCAGATTTATGGGCATGGTAGAATAGATTCTGGGCATAATGTGCAGACCAGGGTATGGTGGGGCACGGGTACAGCGGAGGCAAGCCCAGGCACTGGGTGATGATAAGAGAGGTTGTATCTCTGGACATGCTGGTCTCAATGGGTGAGGTCACCGCATGTGTGGGGGGTGGGACAAAGGAGGTATCAGAGGTACGGAGAGTGGAACTACGGGGTCCATTGCAAACCAAAACAATGATAACTAGCCTGAACAACAGTATGCAAGGCATATTGATATTTGAGAGAGACATACAATAAGGCATAAAGTGATTGCAGGTCATGATTGGGAGAGCTAGCTAAAACAACAGGTGAGGTAAGAGCAGCTAGTCAGCTAACACAGCAACAGAAGGTAAAAATGGCGACGACTGGGCAGAGAGGGTCGGATTAACTACACACAGATCCTGAGTTAAGGCACAGAGCCGACAGATAAAACACAAATAAACAGAATGGAGTACCATGAATTAATGGACAGTCAAGCAGGCATCAGCTATGTAGCCAAGTGATCATAGTGTCCAGGGGGCAGCCGTAGATGGAGCAGTGAGGCCTCCACTAAGCTAGCACGCGTTTAAAGTTAGTAGCCCGGGGGGGTGGTCTGCTCAGACGGAGGGAGTCTGCTCAGACGGAGGCCGGTTGAGGGCACCGGTTGAGGGCACGTCTGCAGACCAGACGTGGTCGTGTCGACAGAGAATCCAAGCCGGATAGCGATGGCGAAAGAGAGGTTGTGAATTGTAGAATTGTGTTTGCTAACTGGTGCTAGCTTCCTGGCTGCGCTAGCTGCAAGATAAGCTAGCAGTTAGCAGACCGGGGCAGGCAAGTTAGCCTTTGGGGGACGTCGCGATGGGGGGGGAAGTCTGTTTTTGCCTCTTCGTGCGGTGACGTCGATAGACCAGTCGTGGAATTAGTAGGGTTCCAGGTAGCTCTAGGTAGCTAACAGGCCTAGTAGGTTAGCAGAATGGGCCTTCAGCGGGCGTCACGCCTGAGGGGCCTGTTGGAGTCCTCGGGCAGATTATGTCGGTATTCCAGTCGTAGAGGATCGGCGGGGTTCCGTGCTCCGTACCGGCAGTAAAGGGGTCCGGATATTGTAGCCCAGGAGTGGGCTTCAGTGGTAGCACAGGAGCCCTAGCCGGGCTAGCTTCAGGCTAATTGGTGCTTGCTCCGGGATGGAAACGCTAGCCAGGAGTGGTCACCCGGGATTGTGGTTAGCTAGTTGCGAAGATCCAGATGAAAATGTTCAGAGTTTGCGGTAGGAATCCGGGGATATGGAGAGAAATAGGTCCGTTATGCTCTGGTTTTAGTCACGTTGTTCGAACTAGCGAGAGCTTTCCGAGCTAAAGGTTAGCTGATGACCGCTAGCAATGGTTTGCTAACTGATAGCTGGTAGGCAGTTAGCTGGCTATCTTCAGTAGATGGATTCCAGATCAGAAGTAAATAGAAATACTTTAGAAAAAAGCAGATCCACGCCACTTTGGGTGAGGCGGGTTGCAGGAGAGTATTTAGAAGTTGAGGTTTAAGAAAGTATTTTTAAAAGATATGCGAAGAAAAAGATGTAAAAAGATATATACAAGGGACACGGGACACGACAGGACAAAGACGTCTACACTGCTACGCCATCTTGGTTCTTAACTGACTTGCCTAGCTAAATAAAAGTTTATAGCTCTGATGTAGATTATATACATCACTTTTTCTAAATGACAAAATATTAGATACATTTACCTCAAAATCTTTTGTTGGAGTGACTTAAAAAGTTGGAATGTTTATTTGAGCATGAACATGGCTTGTGGTCCTATGTAGACTCATGAGTCTATCTATAGGCTAGGGCACAGTTCAGCCCTGTGACAAACAATATGCATATTAATGTATGTGTTATTAGGTACACACACAGATTATGCATTTTAGAGTAATAAAAACTGGATTAGAAAATAATTTGCTCTTTCTCTCATCCATCTCTCTCCTATCTTTCAGCTGTCCCCAGCACATTCTGTATGGCTCACTCCAGCAGAGACAACAAACACACGGCTTAACTGTCCCCCCCAACACACACACAGACACACACACACCTGACACAGCTTCTGGCTCAACTCCCAACTCTGTCTGCATTATCAGTGAATGAGCGGGCGCTTGAGCAGAAGAAATAAAGAGAGAGCAGCAACCAGAAGAGGGCTGCAGAGAGCAGCAACCAGAGGAGGTCTCCAGAGAGCAGCAACCAGAGGAGGTCTGCAGAGAGCAGCAACCAGAGGAGGTCTGCAGAGAGCAGCAACCAGAGGAGGTCTCCAGAGAGCAGCAACCAGAGGAGGGCTGCAGACAGCAGCAACCAGAGGAGATCTCCAGATTAAGGAGAACGATGACACCTTTGCCAATGTGGTATCCATCAGCCTATCAACAATCACCCGCCATTGAAACACATTTACCTGGTGCCTTTTGAGAGAAACAACGACCGGATGAAACAACTGCAGGCAGAGTATGTTCAGGTACAGCACTATTTACTGTATTACTGTTCCTATTAATTCACATGCTACTTCACAATATCATACTGGAACTACACTGTAAAAATAACTAACCAAAATATATTTTTAGAGGGTGATTGTGCTTGATGTTGTTGTGAAACATCACCAGTATATCTTTGTTGATGAAGAGGGCTTCAACCTGGCCAAAACTCAGCGCTGTGGGCAGAATCTCATTGGCCAACGGTCCAAGTGCCTGGACAATGTGGGGGAGGAAGCCTCTCCATGTACACAGCTATTGCTGAAGATTGTGTGGTAGGCCATTACTTGGATCCTAAAACACTGCACACCTGATTGTTTGTAAATGAACTTGAGCAGGCCTGTTTAGTTGATGGGCTCACCTACATCGTTGTGTGGGACAATGTCAGGTTCCACCATGCAGAAGTGGTTCAGGAATATCCCCAATTTACATTTAAGCTGTTTAGCAGACACTATTATCCAGAGCAACTTACAGTAGTGAGTGCATACTTTTTCCTACTGGTCCCCTGTGAGAATCAAACCCACAACCCTGGCGTTGCAAGCACCATGCTATACCAACTGAGCTACGCAGGACTACCGGTACCTGAACCCATACTTTCCTTCCCTCAACCCTATTGAGGAATTGTTTTCAGCATGGAGGTGGAAGGTGTACGATGACCAACCCTCCTTCTGGCCATGGATGAGGCATGCGACGACATCAATGCAGACCAATGTCAAGCTTGGATTCGGCATGCCAAAAGGTTTTTCCCACATTACATGATTAATGAGGACATTCACTGTGATGAGAATTTATGGCCAAATGCTCAAAACATGCTTGATGCAAATGAATGCGTGCTAAACATTGTTTTATTTTCATTAATTGAATTTCTTTCATTTAATTTCTTACATTTGATTACAGACAGAACACCTGTTGCAATTATATCTGAAAAATAAAATGTATTTTTTGCATGGATGATTGTAGAAGATGTCTTCATTGATCACACCTTTGATTACACATTGGATAGATATTATGGAAGTTATACATTTTCTGACAATTTTGTTGTGTAATGTAAGTCTATTGCCTAATGTGAAAACTATTCCTTTCAGCATTTCTAAGGGCGATTTGAAACGCATATCTTGCATTGTTTGCTATTGGATTAACTGGTAGTTAAAACGACTAAATTGAAAAGATATCATGTTGTGTTTTGGTGATTAAACCAATGTTCTCATTACATTTTACAATATACAGTACTTATATTTTGAACCAATGGTTGTGTGGTGAGAGATGTTTACAATCCAAATGAATGCACAATGACAGGTTTTTAATTAAAGAATGGCTGCATTACAAGTGTGACCAGTTTGGAGTGTTGTACTAAGAGTTATGAAAATGTACCACATACTTGTAAAAACAGTACCAAAGAGATAAAAAACAACTGTAACCATTCTCTCTCTGTCTCTCCCTCTCCAACCTTTCCATCTTTATGATACAGTTGGTAGAAATTCCTGCTCATTTTTCAAAACAACTGGAGTAACAAACTACAGTGGAAACAAGAAACCAAAACCTCAGTCTGTGTTATAGGCTGAGAACAAAGCAGCTGATGAACCAGATGTTACATGATGGCTGCGTTCCAGACAACCTACCTTGTAGGCTAGTCGTATTGTGTAAATGATCATATCTTCATCATAATAACGGGGTTCCTGCCATTTTAACAGAGTTAAGAACGCATCGTAGGCTTACTCCACAGCTAGCTTGAAATGTTGCCGATGGAGCTATCCAATTGCTACCTTTCGTATAGTTCAAACGGTTCACACGTTGTCACGTGTGTTGGCGAGGTAGAGGACCCTGGCTAAAGCCCAGTCCGAGGCAAGTTCAGGGAGGCAGCGCTATTTGCTAAGCTAGCACACTGACGTCGGTTATACAATGGTAAACACAACGTCCACGTTTGCAGAGATCTGTGATCTAATTGATATCAGGCCTCTAGAGGAACTATGTGATAATCTTCCCAACATGTCTTCAATGAAGGCAGCATGGAACGCCACCAAATTCTGTGCAGGCCTGCGCAGGTTATCCAATCTTTATGTTCAATGCCTGGAGTATGTTTATCATAGGAGGAGCCACATCAGTATTATACGCCTGTAAAGAACTGGTATAGTTTGTGCATCTGGAACGCACCTAATATTTTGGGGGAAGATTCGTGATTTCTCGCGATATTTGTGGTACAGAAACGGTACGCAGTTCAATGCAGGGCAGAGAGAAAGAGAGAGCGCGCAAAGCGTTCTGTACATCAGCGCTTTTCCGCTTTCTGGCTGCTCTCTGGTGTGACCGGGGAGAAAGCGGAAGGAATATGGTTCCATCTCGCGTTCCTCCCGCTGCAGCGCGTTCATAACGGAGCTCTCGTGCGGGAGGCTGGGGGTCGTACTCGGTCCACCAAATAACAAGATTCCTGTCTTTCCAGTTAAACACGGTAGTCCTTGCAGCAGGAGCGGAGCGTCACGGGAACAGATGGGTAAGATGAGATGACAATGATGTGTTTTGGTTTTTCTAACCGTTGTGATGCGTCCATTTAACATTTTAACGGATAGAAACCCAAACACAACGGGACACATCCGGAGACTGTACAGTAGAGATGTTGAATGTAGGCTGTATTTTTGTTAGCTGCGTGTCCTAATGGCCATAACGCGATGCGTGGGCGTGTGTGTGTGTGTGTGCGTGCGCGCGCGCGCGTGTGTGTGCAGCAGACAGAGTAAGAAGACATTGATGAGTTACAGATGTTGACACGTTTACAATTTTATTTTCTCCCTCTCTCTCTCTCCTCGTCTCATTGTCTTTGCTGGAATATAGCCTAGCTGAGTGTAAATATGTTTAGTTGTAGAGTTACTGAGTGGTAGTGATGCTCCTCCCGGTAAACCCAAGGGAGAGGTGGGGGGAGAAGACAGGAAGAGAACAGAACGCAGCTTGATGCTCTTTACTGTAACACTGGTGCTGGTGTGTAGCTATGCCATATCCCCTCCTCTCTTCCTCCTCTCTTCTTGCAATCCCCTCTTCTCCTCTGCCCCCCTCTTCTTCTTCCCCTCTCTTGTCTGTTCATTATGTCCCTGTAGTGCATGTCTTAGCCACCCCCTACCTGTGACTGATAATACACTGATTCACAGATTCACACAGACACACACACATTTCTAAAACATCAGCCCATCTTTTTCTTTGAGGCCCCCACACCGGTCCATTTTTGTATAATTTCTCACAAAAAAAACCCAAACAAGTTAGACAGGCCCACTAAGCTAAAAATGGACCACCCCTGCACACACACACACGCTGACATCACCTGAGTCCCTCCCTGAGTTGGAGTCCTGGTCACCATGGTAACCAGACACCTCCGCAGCACCTCCATGGCGATGGTGATATTCATGATGCAGCTGCAGTGTGTGTCATCAAGCTTCCAGCCAATCAGAGTGTGAGTGTATAAGAATGTGTGTGTGTGTGTGTGTACCGTGACCAAGAATGTGTGTTTTGAGTGAGAAAAAGAGGGCATATTTTTTCCATATGTGTGTGTGGGAGTGTGTGGTTTGGTCTTATCTAAACTAACTGCAGCTGTTGGAGAAAGGTCAGGACAGAGCAGACCCATCCAGTACACAGATGCTGGGGGAGGGGGGCTGGGTGTGTGTGTGTGTTGTACTTCAGAGTGGGAGTGTGTTATGTCTACAGGCTTAGTTGCTACACTCCTCTGGTTCCTCTCCAGCTCTCCTATCTTCTCTCAGTACAGAGAGGCACAAGGTAGATAGAGATAGATACAGAGAGAATGAGAAAGGGTGTTTTAGGGGTTGGGGTCGAGGAGGAGGGAGATTGAGTCATAGCCGTCCTCCCTCTCATTCCACCGTTCCCATAGTTACACCCACCCCCCTCCCTACCACCACTACCCACACAACTATGACAGCAATCTCTGTATTTGTCTTTTTAGAAACAGAGGTATTCTCATTGGGCGCAATCTTAACTTGAGAGGCATACACTTAAACTCAACTATTGCGTAAATCAGCAACATTAGGATTCAGGCCTTTAGCAATAAATAGTAACCAAGTTTGTGTTACCCATTCTTCAAGTTCTGTGTCCTATTTGTTAGCTATTGAAGGGAAACTAAACCACTTTTCTAAACCTCATTTTCATTTTCTCCAGCACAATACCAGTGTCTACATATGTAATATAAAAAGTTCAACCTGATCACATCATCAAAAGTTGTAAAAAATGTAAAAGTGATTTTGAAACAGTTTGAGATTCATGGTGACATAGGGAGCAATCAAATACCCTCTGGCTAGAAACTTGTCGCAGGTTTTGAAAATAACAATTTTCTTTACTTTTAATCCTATCCTTTTAACCACAGATCATAGAAACACATCATTTTCACATATAGATACTGGTATGGTGCTGAGATAATTGAAAAGTGGCAGAATTACCTTTTTAGTCTAAGTCTAAATAGTCTTGTATTTTTGTGTGTGTGTGTTTCTGTGTGTGTCTGTGTCTGTGCGTATCTGTGTGTTTCTGTGTGTGTGTCTGTATGTGTGTCTGTATGTGTGTTTGTCTGTCTGTCTGTGTGTGTGTGTGTGTGTGTGTGTGTGTGTGTGTGTGTGTGTGTGTGTGTGTGTGTGTGTGTGTGTGTGTGTGTGTGTGTGTGTGTGTGTGTGTGTGTGTGTGTGTGTGTGTGTGTGTGTGTGTGTGTGTGTGTGTTCAGTGGAGGCGGTGGTAGAGTTTGACTACGAGGCTCAACAGCAGGATGAGTTGAGTCTGCATGTTGGTGACATCATCGTCAAAGTAATGAAGGATGACGGAGGATGGTGGGAAGGAGAGATAGACGGACGGAGGGGGCTGTTCCCAGACAACTTTGTCAGGGTGAGTAACAACGACAACACACACACACACACATCAATGTTGTTGTTCCTATATTGTGTTGTAGGAGACTCTTTCTTAATATTCTATAATGGCTAGCCCAATGAACCGTAAAGAACATACAAACATGTTCTGTGAATGTCCTGGATGGGAGACCAGATGCTGCACTGTGAGATGCATACTGACACCAGTATCTCACAGTGATGTGTGTTGTGGAGGGGGAAGCATCCACTTCCTTTCCCAGTAGAGGAAGTAGAAATGATACAGGCAAACAGGAACACATTGTTGTGTGTTTCTGTATCCCCCAAAGGTCAATGATAGAGACATCTACTGTAGAATAGAACAGATACGAGTTCTGCTGAACTGTTGCTCCAGAAACTGATTCTATAATAATGAGTGAAATATTCTGTTCTGTTTTTGACAGAATGTCACTGCTCACTCAGATTACACTCACCCTGTGGTCCGTGTGTGTGTGTGTGTGTGTGTGTGTGTGTGTGTGTGTGTGTGTGTGTGTGTGTGTGTGTGTGTGTGTGTGTGTGTGTGTGTGTGTGTGTGTGTGTGTGTGTGTGTGTGTGTGTGTGTGTGTGTGTGTGTGTGTGTGTGTGTGTGTGTGTTGGGGGGGACAGTTAAGCCGTCTGTTTGTTGTCTCTGCTGGAGTGAGCCACACAGAATGTGCTAGGGACAGCTGAAAGATAGGAGAGAGATGGATGAGAGAAAGAGCAAAATTCAAGCCGGCATTATTTTCTAATCCAGTTTTTAATACTGTAAAACTCATCGTCATCAACTGTGTGTGTGTGTGTGTGTGTGTTATGATTCTCTTCCCTTTCTCAATAGTGTGCATTTGTTCACTCCCCTTATGAACTTTCCTGTAGATGCCACGCACCCTGTGGTGTGAGTGTGAGTGAGTGTGTGAGTGAGTGTGAGTGAGTGTGTGAGTGTGTGAGTGTGTGAGTGTGTGTGTGTGTGTGTGTGTGTGTGTGTGTGTGTGTGTGTGTGTGTGTGTGTGTGTGTGTGTGTGTGTGTGTGTGTGTGTGTATTGTCTCAGACCACAGAATTACAAATGTTATTATACTTCTCCCTAAAGTGTACCCTTGCTCACTCCCCCTCGTGGATTTAAAAGGAATGGACAGGAGTAATATGTTGAAAACCCTCCTAGTCCATGCTCACACCAATCCAATGCTTTTACAGCCATGAGAGTGAAGGAGTCCAGACATTAGGGAGCCCATCAACACTGGCTGATAGAGCAGAGAGGATATCAGTGAATCAGGGCCTGTATCTATAAAGCACCTCAGAACAGAGGTGCTGATATTTAGATCATGATGAATAACATTACATGGATATTGTATTTTGAGCTGTTTGCAGCTGGTGTACAAAATTAAAAAATAAAATACGCAAAAATGAAACTTAAAAACGAGAAGCGTAGAAATAGCGCACAGAGAACTTATCTACCACTTCTTAGACTGGCTTTTTCATTGAGAATAACTCACATTTCTATGTAATCATTTTGTTGGGTCACCCAAAAAGTGACATATTGCAGCTTTATTGGATACAGGCCCTGGTGTGTTAGTGCTGGGCTGCAAAAATACATGTAAAAAATACTGCTTCCCCGGGGACCAAGCTGGAGAACATTCATCTCAGAGGGAAAAGGTTTCACCAGATGGGTCCCATGAATTGTCAGTAACGTGTGTGTGTGTGTGTGTGTGTGTGTGTGTGTGTGTGTGTGTGTGTGTGTGTGTGTGTGTGTGTGTGTGTGTGTGTGTGTGTGTGTGTGTGTGTGTGTGTGTGTGTGTGTGTGTGTGTGTGTGTGTGTGTGTGTGTGTGTGTGTCCGTGTACAGTAAGCAGGTGTTTCCTGTTCTGACATTGTAAATCTCGATCTCTTCCCTTCGTCATTTCAGTTTGGTTTCCTTCTAGACCGAAACATACTCACTTATACTCTGACACACTGTGTGTGTGTGTGTGTCGTTGCTCCAGTGAGCTATAGTAGCTGCAGGGCAGCGATTATGAATCTGCATTGTGACAAATGCATTAAAGAACTGTGAACTACACAGTTTATGTAAGAAGAAATGGAAAGACACTAACTTTTACATCTGCATTGCTTGCTATTTGGGGTTTTAGGCTGGGTTTCTGTATAGCACTTTGTGACATCTGCTGATGTAGAAAGGGCTTTATAAATACATTTGACTGATAACTGCATTAACTGTGGACATGAAGCTAGGTTTAGGGTTAGGGTTGAGCCAGGCTGTGGACATGAAGCTAGGTTTAGGGTTAGAGTTAGGATTGAGCCAGGCTGTGGACATGAAGCTAGGTTTAGGGTTAGGGTTGAGCCAGGCTGTGGACATGAAGCTAGGTTTAGGGTTAGAGTTAGGATTGAGCCAGGCTGTGGACATGAAGCTAGGTTTAGGGTTAGAGTTGGGGTTGAGTCAGGCTGTGGACATGAAGCTAGGTTTAGGGTTAGGGTTGAGCCAGGGTGTGGACATGAAGCTAGGTTTAGGGTTAGGGTTGAGCCAGGCTGTGGACATGAAGCTAGGTTTAGGGTTAGGGTTGAGCCAGGGTGTGGACATGAAGCTAAGTCTAGGGTTAGGGTTGAGCCAGGGTGTGGACATGAAGCTAGGTTTAGGGTTAGGATTGAGCCAGGCTGTGGACATGAAGCTAAGTTTAGGGTTAGGGTTGAGCCAGGCTGTGGACATGAAGCTAGGTTTAGGGTTAGAGTTAGGATTGAGCCAGGCTGTGGACATGAAGCTAGGTTTAGGGTTAGGGTTAGGGTTGAGCCAGGGTGTGGACATGAAGCTAGGTTTAGGGTTAGGGTTGGGGTTGAGTCAGGCTGTGGACATGAAGCTAGGTTTAGGGTTAGGGTTGAGCCAGGGTGTGGACATAAAGCTAGGGTTAGGGTTGAGCCAGGCTGTGGACATGAAGCTAAGTTTAGGGTTAGGGTTGAGCCAGGGTGTGGACATGAAGCTAGATTTAGGGTTAGGGTTGGGGTTGAGTCAGGCTGTGGACATGAAGCTAGGGTTAGGGTTGAGCCAGGCTGTGGACATGAAGCTAGGTTTAGGGTTAGGGTTGAGCCAGGCTGTGTACATGAAGCTAGGTTTAGGTTTAGGGTTGAGCCAGGGTGTGGACATGAAGCTAGGTTTAGGGTTGAGCCAGGGTGTGGACATGAAGCTAGGTTTAGGATTGAGCCAGGGTGTGGACATGAAGCTAGGTTTAGGGTTAGGATTGAGCCAGGGTGTGGACATGAAGCTAGGTTTAGGGTTAGGGTTAGGGTTGAGCCAGGCTGTGGACATGAAGCTAGGTTTAGGGTTAGGGTTAGGGTTGAGCCAGGGTGTGGACATGAAGCTAGGTTTAGGGTTAGGGTTAGGGTTGAGCCAGGGTGTGGACATGAAGCTAGGTTTAGGGTTAGGGTTAGGGTTGAGCCAGGCTGTGGACATGAAGCTAGGGTTAGGGTTGAGCCAGGGTGTGGACATGAAGCTAGGTTTAGGGTTAGGGTTAGGGTTGAGCCAGGCTGTGGACATGAAGCTAGGGTTAGGGTTGAGCCAGGGTGTGGACATGAAGCTAGGGTTAGGGTTGAGCCAGGCTGTGGACATGAAGCTAGGTTTAGGGTTAGGGTTGAGCCAGGGTGTGGACATGAAGCTAGGGTTAGGGTTGAGCCAGGCTCTGGACATGAAGCTAGGGTTAGGGTTAGGGTTGAGCCAGGGTGTGGACATGAAGCTAGGGTTAGGGTTGGGGTTGAGCCAGGGTGTGGACATAAAGCTAGGGTTAGGGTTAGGGTTGAGCTGGGGTGTGGACATGAAGCTAGGTTTAGGGTTAGGGTTAGGGTTGAGCCAGAGTGTGGACATGAAGCTAGGTTTAGGGTTAGGGTTAGGATTGAGCCAGGGTGTGGACATGAAGCTAGGTTTAGGGTTAGGGTTAGGGTTGAGCCAGAGTGTGGACATGAAGCTAGGTTTAGGGTTAGGGTTAGGGTTGAGCCAGGGTGTGGACATGAAGCTAGGTTTAGGGTTAGGGTTAGGGTTGAGCCAGAGTGTGGACATGAAGCTAGGGTTAGGGTTAGGGTTGAGCTGGGGTGTGGACATGAAGCTAGGTTTAGGGTTAGGGTTAGGATTGAGCCAGGGTGTGGACATGAAGCTAGGTTTAGGGTTAGGGTTGAGCCAGGCTGTGGACATGAAGTTAGGTTTTGGGTTAGGGTTAGGATTGAGCCAGGGTGTGTGTGTGTGTGTGTGTGGCTCTTGTTGCTCGTCTGTTGGTTAAGGGTTAGGGTTAGGTCATTGGGGTTACAGACATAAAACTCCAGCATCTGGTTGATAGGTGGGACACAAGACAAACACACAGATCACACACACCGATCACACACACAGATCCAAAACAAACTTGCAAACTCTCTGTCTGTCTCTCTGTCTCTCTGTCGTCTGTCTGTCTGTCTCTCCTCTCTGTCTGTCTCTCTCTGTCTGTCTGTCTGTCTTTCTCTCTCTCTCTGTCTGTCTGTCTGTCTGTCTGTCTTTCTGTCTGTCTGTCTTTGTCCAGGAGATAAAGAAGGATGTGAAGAGAGAGGCGGGGCCTAAGTCTGATCTCTCCAATGGCAGTGCAAGCCCTGTGTCTGAGCCCAGCCTACGACCAGCCAGGAAAGGTAAGCCCCCCCCACCCCGCGCACATACACAGACACACACACATACACACACAGGTCCTTAGGTAGGTTATATTCCCCCTGCTCAAACACAGATCCCATTAGTGAGATATGGATTTAGGGTCAGGTTATCCTATGTCCTTCTCACAACACACATCCACACATTTGTAGTTCTACTTTTCGCTAAAGGAATTATTCACTATACTAACAGTACTATGTATCGTCGCTGTCTGATGAAAACCATATATTGAACGCAGTAACTCCCCTCAACAGAAACATTTCATGACTCTAGGACCAATAAAATGTATTAAACATTTCTTATGAAGTTCGTTAATGGGAAAATATAGTCATTTTTCCAATTTCCTGAAATGTTTCTGTTTTAGAAATGAGGTTTTCATTGGACAGCGACAATATATTACAGCGCATTCGTAAAGTATTCAGACCATTTTAATTTTTCCACATTTTGTTACGTTACAGCCTTATTCTAAAATGGATTAAATAGTTTTTTTTCTCGTCAATTTACACACAATACCGCATAATGTTAAAGCAAAAACAGTTTTTAGAAATGTTTGCTTTACTTTGTTTCCTCCAGATATGACGCTTGGCATTCAGGCCAAAGAGTTCAATCTTGGTTTCATCAGACCAGAGAATCTTGTTTCTCATGGTCTGAGAGTCCTTTAGGTACGTTTTGGCAAACTCCAAGCGGGCTGTCATGTGCCTTTTATTGAGGAGTGGTTTCCGTCTGGCCACTCTACCATAAAGGCCTGATTGGTGGTGCTGCAGAGATGGTTGTCCTTCTGGAAGGATCTCCCATCTCGATAGAGGAACTCTGGAGCTCTTTCAGAGTGACCATCGGTTCTTGGTCACCTACCTGACCAAGGCCCTTCTCCCCTGATTGCTCAGTTTGGCCGGGTGGCCAGCTCTAGGAAGAGTGTTGGTGGTTCCAAACTTCTTCCAATTAAGAATGATAGAGGTCACTGTGTTCTTGGGGACCTTCAATGCTACAGACATTATTTAGTACAATAGCAAAGGGTCTGAATACTTATGTAAATAAGTTATTTCTGTTTTAAATTGAACAAATTGGAAAACATTTCTAAGAACCTTTTTTCACTTTGTCATTTTGGGGTATTGTGTGTAGATTGATGAGGAAACATTTTTATTTATTCAATTTTAGAATAAGGCTGTAACTTAACAAAATGTGGAAAAAGTCAAGGGCTCTGAATACTTCCCGAATGCACTGTATATGTTGTTTAGTATATGTGCAGTGGGCTACAAATAATATTTGTGAACATAATACATAATGAAATAATTTACTACGGTGTGTGTGTGTGTGTGTGTGTGTGTGTGTGTGTGTGTGTGTGTGTGTGTGTGTGTGTGTGTGTGTGTGTGTGTGTGTGTGTGTGTGTGTGTGTGTGTGTGTGTGTGTGTGTGTGTGTGTGTCGTTCCCCCCAGGAGATCAGATCCGCCAAAGGAGGTGCAAGGCATCATTTAGCTATGTTCCCCAGAATGAGGACGAGTTAGAGCTGAAGATAGGAGATGTCATCAACATACTGGGAGAGGTGAGAGGGGGGGCTGACATACTGGGGGAGGTGAGAGGGGGGGCTGACATACTGGGGGAGGTGAGAGGGGGGGCTGACATACTTGGGGAGGTGAGAGGGGAGGCTGACATACTGGGGGAGGTGAGAGGGGAGGCTGACATACTGGGGGAGGTGAGAGGGGAGGCTGACATACTGGGGGAGGTGAGAGGGGAGGCTGACATACTGGGGGAGGTGAGAGGGGAGGCTGACATACTGGGGGAGGTGAGAGGGGAGGCTGACATATAGGGGGAGGTGAGAGGGGAGGCTGACATACTGGGGGAGGTGAGAGGAGAGGCTGACATACAGGGGGAGGTGAGAGGAGAGGCTGACATACTGGGGGAGGTGAGAGGGGAGGCTGACTATGTTTGGCTGTGTGTGTTTCAACTTTCTCTTTACTGTAGTTACTGCTCCCTCTTGTGGCCACATGACAGACCTATTAAACCAGACTATGCGGTAGTGACCCTGCGTTCATTCATTAGCAGGTATATGAACTTCCCCACGGGAGTTAGCTTTCTTGAAGCCGTTGATAGCGTGCAGGTCTCCCGACCAGAACCTTGTGGTTTTGATTCCACCCTCAGATAAATTCACTCTCCCTTCATGTTTCATGTGTTCAGGTGGAGGAGGGCTGGTGGGAGGGCAGTCTGAATGGTAAGACAGGGATGTTTCCCTCTAACTTCACCAGAGAGCTGGAGGACACCCCCGCTTCACTAGACACATCCACTAGGTCATCACAGGAGGAGCTACGCAGCAGCAGGACCAGTGAGTCGCTCACACTCATGCACGTGTATGCATCACTGGTCAAATGTTTTTTATTAGCATGAAATGGCAGATACGTATGAATACATTTGAATATAATTTAAGGAAATCCAGTTATATGATTCTGCAGAACTCGAGATGGTTTTTAATGCAATTATAAGTATAAATGGTTATTATATGTGTGTGTGCTTTCGTGTGTAGGTAAAGACAGTCCAGGCAGTGAGAGTGATGGCGGAGAGAGTCGCTCTGACAGCGGAGAGATTCAACCCAAAAAGGTCATTATCTATCTGTCTGTTTGTCTGGACAAACCATTTCTGTATGGACCTCGCTTTGTGCACAGGGGGATTGTCACAATGAAACAGGAAAGGGCCTTCCCCTAACTGTTGCCACAAAGTTGGAAGCACAGAATCGTCTAGAATGTCATTGTATCCTGTAGCGTTAAGACAGACGCTTTGTACTACTCTATTCACAGAACAGCGCAAACTAGCTCTAACCAGAATAGAAAGAGGAATGGGAGGCCCCGGTACACAACTGAACAAGAGGACAAGTTTGAGAAACAGACGCCTCACAAGTCCTCAACAGGCAGCTTCATTAAATAGTACCCGCAAAACACCAGTCTCAACGTCAACAGTGAAGAGGCGAGATGTTGTAGTACACAGCGTTGTACGAGATCTTCAGTTTCTTGGCAATTTCTCGCATGGAATAGCCTTCATTTCTCAGAACAAGAATAGACTGACGAGTTTCAGAAGAAAGTTATTTGTTTCTGGCCATTTTGAGCCTGTAATCGAACCCACAAATGCTGATACTCTAGATACTCAACTAGTCTAAAGAAGGCCAGTTTTATTGCTTCTTTAATCATCACAACAGTTTTCACCTGTGCTAACATAATTACAAAAGGGTTTTCTCATGTGTGTATCTATCTCGTGGTAAGTGTAGTTTAATAACAGTGTCATGATAACTTTAATGTGTTATAACAGTATTTGTGGTAACTATAGTTAGTAATAGTGTAGTTGTGTTAACTATAGTTAGCAATAGTGTAGTTGTGTTAACTATAGTAGTGGTAATGTGTGTTTCCAGGTTCGAGGATTCGGGTTCGGTGACATCTTTAAAGACCAGCCCATCAGACTGAGACCTGCATCTGAAGATATGGGCACAGAGGGAGAGAAGGTGACATACACACACACACACACACACACACATAATAGTGCATATACAGGTAACTGCCAAAACAATGGAAACACTTGAGTAAATGAGGATAACAAGGTATATTGAAAGCAGATGCTTTCACACAGGTGTGGTTCCTGAGTTAATTAAGCAATTAGCATGTATAAAAATGCTGGGCAGGCCATTATTTTGGCTGCTATGCCCCATAGTCACCATCCACAGGGCACGAGTGGTCACTGAATGGTTTGATGAGCATGAAAACGATGTTAGCCATATGCCATGGCTGTCTCAGTCACCAGATCTCAACCCAATTGAACACTTACTGTATGGGATATTCTGGAGCGACGCCTGAGACAGCGTTTTCCACCACCATCAACAAAACACCAAATAATGGAATTTCTTGTGGAAGAATGGTATGGCATTCCTCCAACAGAGTTCAAGACGCTTGTAGAATCTATGCCAAGATGCATTAAAGCTGTTCTGGGTCGTGGTGGTCCAACCTTTATTTTGTTGGTGTTTCCTTTATTTTGGCAGTTACCTGTATGATTGTGTGTGTAAATGGGAGAAAGGAAGTCCAGACTAGGCTCTGCCTTTTCCTGTCTTTCAGTTTCACAGCAGAGGAAGTACTTCTCATTACAAACATTCAAACACACACACACACACACACACACACACACACACACACACACACACACACACACACACACACACACACACACACACTCCTTTCATCAGTGAGAGAGAGCTCTACGGGGAGTGAGGGAGGGAGGGAGGAAGGAAGAGGGAGGCATTGGGGGTTTTCTCCGACGTGTACACACACAGACATACACTGGGTCACTGTGGAGGGTAAGACAGCTACATCTCTCTCCTTTTCTCTATTTCTCTTGACTTTTTCTCTTCCCTCTCTCGCTGTATTAGTGTTGAATCTGCTTTGTAAAGGGACTGTCTGGATGATGGCAGAGTTACCTTTTCTTCAGGGTGTGTCTTGTCAAGGTGTGTATGCGTGTGCTAATCTATGTTTGTCGGGTGTGTGTTTGGGTACGTGTCAGGGTGTGTGTGTTTGAGTATGTGAGTTTGGGTACGTGTCAGGGTGTGTGTGTCTTTGTGTGTCTAGGATGTTTAGCAGCCTGTCCTGCTGTGCGGGTGGCTGTAGTGATGGTTTATGGGAAGTGTAGTCTCAGCTCTCTAATGAATGGGGGCGCGGGGGGGATTAGCTGGGGAGGTGGGTTACCATGGGTAGTTCTGGGGGATCAGATTGTCCCCCCCTAAAAAAACAGTGTCTAGAGTTAACATCTGTACTAGACTGGAATGTCTCTTCCCCTGAGGCCTGAGGAAGTATGCAGCTGTGTCACAGTCTGACGTTACTTTAACGATGGTTGACCAGTTGTGTACTGGTAGGTGAGTGTGTGTGCCTCACACTACTCATATTAAGTACAACTCGGACTAGACTGGGTGGAGAGAGAGGGATGGAGTGAGCTATGGAAGGGTAGGAGGGAGAAAGAGTGAAGAAGGGTGGGAGAGTGGTGGAGGGGGAGGGAGAGAGAGAGCAGGAGGGAGAGAGGGGGGAGTGGTTGGTTTACTGAGTGTGAAACAGAGAAGTGTGTGTTTGAGACAGACCAGGCTCTGTGTGTTTGTGTTTCCTGTTGAAGAGCCACTCTTGTTCCACAAACATAGCGTAGGGATCCATTCCAGCCTTATAACAACAACCCCTTATACACTACACACACAACTATACATACAAACACACACACACACACACAGAGCCCAGTCTGTACGGATTTGATCCCCTGATTATCGCACATGGAGATATATGGGTATGTATTTACGTGTGTGTGTGTGTGTGTGTGCGTGTGCGTGTGCGTGTGCGTGTGTGTGTGTGTTTTTCCCTCCACTCCTCTAGACACAGGTTAGGAAATCACCCTCTGTTGCCCCAGAAACTATGAAGGCGGAACCTGAGGGCAAGGTGAAAGGTGAGAGTGAGGGGCCTGGGATCTTCTAGATTCTCATTGGACAGTCTGTCTCACTTCCTGATTCATACCTAATAAGATAACGATGCTGAATCTCTTGATTTGCTAGAAATACACTTTTGCGATTCAGAGTTTCTCCTTGTTCTGACTGGTTCTCAGGCCGTGAGCTGTGTAAAGTCATCTTCCCATACGACGCCCAGAACGAAGACGAGCTGTCAATCAAAGAGGGAGAGATCATCTCCATCATTAACAGGGTGTGTGTGTGTGTGTGTGTGTGTATGGAGAGGCGCTTTTAGAAGTGGGGGGTATAATTATAATTATTTATTTTTTATCCAGTCGGATTAATACTCCAAACAGCCTACCCGACCGCTTGGAAGCGTCCGCATGGTCCTAAAGCACACTGTTGCCTCGTTTTGTATCACATTCCAATGATTAAACTCAAGGGGACAAAAATGCAATTTCAGAATGTGGGGGTTACATGTTGCACCCCTGTGTGTGTGTGTGTGTGTGTGTGTGTGTGTGTGTGTGTGTGTGTGTGTGTGTGTGTGTGTGTGTGTGTGTGTGTGTGTGTGTGTGTGTGTGTGTGTGTGTGTGTGTGTGTGTGTGTGTGTGTGTGAGAGAGAGAGGGGTGTGTGCATGCGTATAACCTGCGTATGTGGATTCTGTGTGTTGTAGGACTGTGCTGACGCGGGGTGGTGGATGGGGGAGGTAGGGGGGAGAAAGGGAGTCTTCCCTGATAACTTTGTCAAGCTGCTAATTCCTGATGTAGAGAAAGAGGTAAGACACATAATATAATTGGATTTATACTGTTATTGCAGTGTTCAAGGAAGGAATTTCCATGAGAGCAAAATTACTTTGTGTGTGCACGTGTGTGTTTGCAGAGACCAAAGAAGCCGCCTCCCCCCAGTGCCCCCTCAGCTAAACACACCACAGGTAATCCCCCTGTCCTCACCTCTTTTCCTCTTCTCTCTTCCCTTTTCTCCCCTAATCTCCATCCTCTATCGCCATCCTCTATCTCTCCTCTATCTCAATCCTCTATCTCCATCCTCTATCTCTCCTCAATCCTCTATCTCAATCTTCTCTCTCTATCTCCATCCTTTATCTCTCCTCTATCTCCATTCTCTATCTCCATCCTCTATCTCTCCTCAATCCTCTATCTCAATCGTCTCTCTCTATCTCCATCCTTTATCTCTTCTCTATCTCCATCCTTTATCTCTTCTCTATCTCCATCCTTTATCTCTCCTCTATCTCAATCCTCTATCTCCATCCTCTATCTCTCCTCAATCCTCTATCTAAATCTTCTCTCTCTATCTCCATCCTTTATCTCTTCTCTATCTCCATCCTCTATCTCTCCTCTATCTCCAGCCTCTATCTCCATCCTCCATCTCTCCTCTGTCTCCATCCTTTATCTCTATCCTCTATCTCCATCCTCTATCTCTCCTCAATCCTCTATCTAAATCTTCTCTCTCTATCTCCATCCTTTATCTCTTCTCTATCTCCATCCTCTATCTCGCCTCTGTCTCATTCCTCTCTCTCCTCTATCTCAATCCTCTATCTCCATCCTCTATCTCTCCTTACCTCTCCTTTATCTCAATCCTCTGTCTCTCCTCCCTCTGCTCTTCTCCGCTCAGACACGAGTACCGTTTTCTGTGCGTCTCAATCCTCACTCTTTCTCCATGTCCGCTCCTCTCTTTTCTGTGTGTGTTTAACATTTCTGGAACCCCTCGCCAACAGCCAATAAAATTGCAGGGCGCCAAATACAAAACAACAGAAATCTCATAAATCAAATTTCTCAAACATACAAGTATTAGGCACCATTTTAAAGATAACATTCTCGTTAATCCAGCCACAGTGTCTGATTTCAAAAATCATTTCAAGCTCCACAAACGATTATGTTAGGTCACCACCAAGTCACAGATAAACCCAGCCATTTTTCCCGCCAAAGAGAGGAGTCACAAAAAGCACAAATAGAGATAAAAGGAATCACTAACCTTAATCACTCACCTAAATTAATCACTAACATTGGCGTGTTAGATTCAGTAGTTCCAAAACATACAGTGATATTGCAGAGCCACATGAATTCACAGAAATACTCATAATAAATGTTGATGAAAATACAGCTATTATACATGAAACTTTAGATACACTTCTCCTTAATGTAACCGCTGTGTCAGATTTCAAAAAAACTTTACGGAAAAAGCATCATCTGAGAACGGCGCTCAGAGCCCAAACCAGCCAGAGAAATATACGCCATGTTGGGTAGTCAGCATTATTCATATATAAATATTCACTTACCTTTGATGATCTTCATCAGAATGCACTCCCGGGAATGGCAGTTCCACAATAAATGCTTGTTTTGTTCGATAATGTCCATCATTTATGTCCATTTATGTCCAATAGCTTCTTTTGTTAGGGCGTTTGGTAAACAATCCAAAAGTGCGATCTGGTCGATTCGGACAAAACGTTCAAAAAGTTATATTACAGGTCGAAGAAACTTGTCAAACTAAGTATAGAATCAATCTTTAGGATGTTTTTATCATAAAAGTTCAATACTGTTCCAACCGGAAAATTCCATCTGTAGAATTGCCCTGGAACGAGAGCAACCTCTCAAGTGAAAGCACGTGACTGAGAACGAGGCTGTAGGCAGACCCCTTAGTCAAACCGCTCCCATCCGGCACCCCTTCACATGAGAAGCCTGAAACCACGTTCTAAAGACGGTTGACATCTAGTGGAAGCCTTAGGAAGTGAAAAATAACCCATATCCCACTGTGTATTCGAATGGGGTGAGTTCAAAAACTACAAACCTCAGATTTCCCACTTCCTGTTTGGATTTTTTCTCAGGTTTTTGCCTGCCATATGAGTTATGTTATACTCACAGACATCATTCAAACAGTTTTAGAAATTTCTGAGTGTTTTCTATCCAATACTAATAATAATATGCATATATTAGCATCTGAGTAGGAGGCAGTTCACTCTGGGCATGCTATTCATCCAAAAGTGAAAATGCTGCCCCCTATCCCAAACAAGTTTTAAGGGAGAGAGGCAGAAACCGTTAGCTATGGAGATAATTAAACCAGACAGATAGACAGAGATTGAACAAGAGAGAACCAAAGATCTAGGGAGGAGTGCCAGTAATGTCCCCCTGAGTTGACCCCTGACCCCTGTGTGACCTGTAGAGAAAAGATCGGAAGTCAGAAAGGTACCCCCGGAGCGCCCCGAGCACCTGCCTCATAGACCACCTGATGACAACAAAGGTACTATAGTAGTACTACAAATACTAAACTGCCTCACAGATCTGATGACAACAGAAGTACTACCATACTACTACCACAGTACTACTACTATACTACAACTACTACCAATACTATACTGCACTATTCCAGTATGATCTGCTATGCCTGCTGCAGCCTGACTACTGCTCTCTCTATGACTACTACCCTAAATGGCTATTCAGCCTGCTTGGGTTCCTATACAGCCTGCTTGGGCACTATTCAGCCTGCTTGGGTTCCTATTCAGCCTGCTTGGGCCCTATTCAGACTGCTTAGGCCCTATCCAGCCTGCTTGGGTTCCTATCCAGCCTGCTTGGGCCCTATTCAGCCTGCTTGGGTTCCTATTCAGCCTGCTTGGGTTCCTATTCAGCCTGCTTGGGCCCTATTCAGACTGCTTGGGCCCTATTCAGCCTGTTTGGGTTCCTATTCAGCCTGCTTGGGTTCTTATTCAGCCTGTTTGGGCCCTATTCAGCCTGCTTGGACACTATTCAGCCTGTTTGGGCCCTGTTCAGCCCATTTGGGCCCTGTTCAGCCCGTTTGGGCCTTATGCTGCAGCTCTCCCACCTCTTCAGCTGGCTGACACCTCACCTCTATGTTGACCGTGTGTGACTGTGTGTATGACGTTCCCATTCAGAGACCTACTATTTTACCCTGTCCGTATACATGTATGTGTTTAACTTGTGTGCGTGTGTAGGTGAGGAGGTGAAGGTTGGAGAGATCCCTAAGCCCACCCTCCCATCCAAATCTCCAAAGAAGCCCCACCCACCAAAGACAAGCTCCTCCCACCTCCCTCCCCGACGCCCTGACAGACCTGAGAGACCTCCTACTGTACCGTCAGTACACACACACACACCCACACATACACACACACAAATCAACACACACTAAAGTTGTTGTTTGGTCTACCTGTTCAGGTGCGAAAGCCCTAAGTTTGAGGGTGGGGCTGTGACTCCAGATCCTGCCTCTGACAGGTCAAAAGATATTGGTGAGTTTGACAGGACAAGGGGCCAATCAGGGTCAGTTTGACAGTTATGTGGCCGGACATTAATCCAGTCAGAGCAGGGGAGTCGGCTGACTCAAGAGACAGAGGTTTGGCTTTCTCTCTTCATCTCTCTGTCCATATGCAAGGAATTAGCAACCCTGGCCTTCTTATAGATCAGGAAACTGTGTGTGTTTGTTTGATTGATTGCCTAGTCTCTGGTTAAATGTTAGAATTGTTCCCATAGATTAACATTATAATGGTTGTGTGTGTGTGTGTGTGTGTGTGTGTGTGTGTGTGTGTGTGTGTGTGTGTGTGTGTGTGTGTGTGTGTGTGTGTGTGTGTGTGTGTGTGTGTGTGTGTGTGTGTGTGTGTGTGTGTGTGTGTGTGTGTGTGTGTGTGTGTAGATGCGGTTGACTTGGACTCTGTAGTCTTGTCTACAGAAAAACTAAACCATCCGACCGCAATGAGACCAAGAGTCCTCGACCGCAGACCACGCTCCCAGATCATCAGCACAGTGAGTGTACACACACACACACACACACACACACACAGGGCCATGCGTAGACCTTTGGTGGGGCAGGGGGTCAACGTAGCTGCTGCTCAGTGCTCTACTGTCGCTTCCCCCTCCTTGATCAGCGATGAAGCTTTTGTCTGGTGTAGCCTACAGACCTCATGTTGTACACAAAGGACATGGTCAAAATGTTCTAACTACTGCATTCCATGCGTCAGAAGGTTATTAAGCATAAGCGTGATTTCATGTTCTTTTTTCAGGAGGAAAGTTAGGCTACATGCAACCAGTTACATGTTGTACACAAAAGACATGACCACATGTTCCTATAAACTAGCAGATTGTTTTTTTGCCCCAATGCAAAACTCAAGTGAGGAGTTGCATGCAGCTATCTAGACAGGATATCAAACACAAGCAAGACACAGACAGTCAAAGTAGTCATGTTCTATTTCAGCAACTCTGGTTATTATATGGCAGTCACTACAAAGATTAGCCTACATCGTCACACAAAACGCAGATTGTTTTTGCTCCAATGCAATGTGCAGGGACTGCATCCTTCTTGTGCAACTGCAATATCCATGACAACAGACAGAGATGGTTGTAACCGTCATAATAGCCTGGCATGTTTTTTCAAATCACAGTAGCATTTATATTTCGGCTGTTCAGAAATATGAGGCAGAGATACAGTAGGCTACATCATCCTGGTTCAGAAGAGGGTGAGGAAAGAGAGCATGAAGGGAGCAGCAGCTACTTAGAACAGAATGTGTGTTAAATAATACATGCGCAGAATGTGATCTAGAACTAAAGATTAAAGGGAGATAGGTTAAGTATCTTTGCTATAACCACTACTGGAGTGGGCTAACATTGGATCATCGCGAATGTAGGCTAGATGAATCAGCTAGTTATCTAGGCTATGCTTTCAAAACAAGCTAGTCTTTACTTGATTTGATTCTGCTACTGACAGTCGGACTGCAGTTGCCCCCTTCTCTGTACCTGATCGTGAGACAGCACATGCTAGCAACTCCAAAGTAACCTACTACTGATGATTTTCATTTCAAACTCACCCCGCTACGCTGGTGCATAGCTCCTGCATGAAACGAGGAGGAGTCGGGGAGGGGACATTATGAGATTCAGAGTTTATGAGAAGTCATCTAGTTTGATAGTCAAATCATTAGAGATTCAGAGTTTATGAGAAGTCATCTAGTTTGATAGTCAAATATTTTTTTAAATAAAAAGAGCAGATGCTCCAGCACCCATAGAGCTCTATCTGTGCACGTGCCTGCACACACACACATACTTTTTCCCGTAACGTGTTGATGACACCCTTCTCTCTCTCTCTTTCTCTCGCTCTCTACTTCCTCTCCTCTTCTCTCTCAGTCTTCTCTGTCCAGTATTGACTTGCTGAACTTTCCTGCGGTGGAAGAGGAGAAGAGTGAGAAGGACAGAGAGAAGGAGGAGGAGCAGGACTCCTTATGTCCAAGACCAGTAGATGTCTCTAAGAGGAAAGCCTTTCCCACCATCACTGTAAGAATTGTTTTCATGATTAACCTGTATCTTAGCTGTGAATCAGAGTGTATGTTGTGTGTGTGCGTGTATACCCAGAGGGTTATACTACAAAGCAGGACAATCAAGTCAGCCAACTAACTTTGATAAACATTGAGAAATAAATATACACATGGAATTATAGATATACCTCTCCTTAATGCAACTGCCGTGTCAGATTTCAAAAAAACTTTACGGAAAAAGCAACCCATGCAATAATCTGAGACGACGCTCAGAAATATTATAAAATTAGCCGCCATTTTGGAGTCAACAGAAACCAGAAAATACATGATTAATGTTTCCTTACCTTTGATGAATTTCATCAGAAAGCAGTCCTAGGAATCCCAGGTCCACAATAAATGCTTGATTTGTTCGATTATGTCCGTTATTTATGTCCAATTAGCTACTTTGGTTAGCGCATTTAGTAAACAATTCCAAAGTCACAAAGCACGTCCACTATAACATGACGAAATGTCCAAAAGTTCCGTAACAGTCAGTAGAAACATGTCGAACGATGTACTGAATCAATCTTTAGAATGTTGTTAACATACATCTTGAATAACGTTCCAACCGGAGAATTAGATTGACTTCAGATGAGCGGTGGAACGGAGCCTCCTCATGTGAACGCGCATGGTGAAAGCATGGTCAGCTCGTGGCAGTGGTGACTAATTCCTGTCTCCTTCGGCCCCCCTTCACATTAGAGTCATCAGACAAAGTTCTATTGACTGTTGACATCTAGTGGAAGCCGTAGGAAGTAGGAAGAGAACTCATCAATATCTCGCTGTAATTTCAATGAGAGCTTGGTTGAAAATCTGCCACCTCAGAAAAAATCCAAACAGGAAGTGGAACTTCTCAGGTTTTTGCCTGCCATATGAGTTCTGTTATACTCACAGACATAATTCAAACAGTTTTAGAAACTTCAGAGTGTTTTCTATCCAATACGAATTCTATCCAATAATAATATGCATATATTAGCAACTGGGACTGAGGAGCAGGCAGTTTACTATGGGCACCTCTGTGCACCTTTCATCCAAGCTACTCAATACTGCCCCTGCAGCCATAAGAAGTTAATGAACCTAGACTTGAATATGGGTAGCTGTAGAACAATATAATCAATCAATGCCCATTTCAAGCATATTTTCCGAATACATTTGAAGTTTTTATAAACATGTAAGTAGCTGGCTAACTCATGAATCCTGATTTGTGATAAACCCCACAGGTACCTGACAGTAAGTGTGTGCTGCCCCCCAAGCCTGCGGTCCTCCCCCCACTTTCCACAGGAAGCCTGGCCCTCCACCCAACAAGCCCATCCCCTTCAACTGTAAACCACACCTCTTCCGGTTTAAGCCCCTCCCCTGAGCGTAGGCCGACACCCACCCTGGAGGAGCTGAGAGGACAACTTAGAGAGCTGAGAGCCTCCGTAGAACTGCTGAAGAGCCAACACAGGTAGGGGTGTGTGTGTGTGTTAATCGTGTGTGCGTGTGCATATGTGTTTGCGTGTGTGTGTGTTAATAGTGTGTGTTGTCTCTGTCCCAGGCAGGAGATGAAGCAGTTGTCTAGTGACCTGGACGAGGAGAAGAGGATCCGCATTACTCTACAGGTGAATACACACGCACACACACGCACACGCACATGCACACACACACACACGCATGGTGATGCTCCCTGTCTAGTGGTTAACAACATTCACTACTGATACAATTTCATCTTATCTATACATTTACATTTTACATTTAAGTCATTTAGCAGACGCTCTTATCCAGAGCGACTTACAAATTGGTGCATTCACCTTATACATTTGGTGTTTGTGTTTTTCAGATAGAGGTGGAGCAGATTAAGAAGAGTTTAACTAAATGACCCTTCACCCCTCCGCTGCGCACACTGATGACATCACCACACACTGCAGCCAGAGTTTAACATCATCCCGAGGCAGGGTTCAGCCGAACTAGTTTGTGCCAAAAAACAACAACAAAAATGACAGACGCTCCCAATCCCTCACTCCGTCTGTTAGTTTGTTTGTGTTGAAAAGGCTTGTTTATTTGTTTGTTTCCTGCAATCTAATTGGAGTGCTCTGCATCAGGGGAGTGGCCTCAAGTTCTCACCTGTCTGTCACCACGGTACTCAAAACACCTGGAACACCTATTCCTCCTGTTTGTGTCTGTGTGTGTCAAATTACAAGGTTTCCATTGCAACCCCTCACTGTGGCCTTCCTTCCAGTTTTAGACTCCTTCCTTCCCTCCTCCCCTCCTTCCTTCCTTTCTTTCAGATGACAAAGAGAAAGTGTCTTGTTTTTTTCTTGGTCATTGCTCTCCAGGAAAGTAAAATAGACTTTTATATTCCAGTGTTCTAAAGATGAAGAGTATGGATGTGTGCCGATTTTAATAAAAAAACATCAACCAAGCTGTTTCTGTGTGCCTCTGTCTGTCCCCCTACCCCCAGGGAGAGCCACGGTATCAGTTACTCTGTGTCTCTGATAACCCAACCTGGAAACACACACACACACGTGTGTTCATTGGTTTTGTGTGTGAGTGTATGTGTGTGTATGTGTGTGTGTCTAGTGCCACTCCACTGCTCTTTACTCTGTTGATTCAGTTAATTAGTCTGGTAGAACATGACTGAGTCTCCATAGAGCACTGGACGGACACACACACACAAACACACGCACACAGGCTGCTGTTTTCTTGCTTGTTTAAACTGCTGTATTTGCTGTGTGTGTATGTTTTGTAGGCAAGTGTGTGTTACCATCTCTGTCTCTTCAGGTAGTGTGTGTGTGCGTGCATTTGTGTGTGTCTTTGTGTGTGTGTTGCTTTGACTAAAGACAGAGATCGTGTGCGACAGGTCCAGAATGTCCTCGGGGCAGTGGACATAACTCAAAATAACTTGACTGTGTATGTGAGTGTGTGAGTGTTGGCTGGCTGGCTGGCTAACTGGGGGTGTCAGATCAGAGGACAGAAAGGGTTTTATATTTAGCTGTAGCGGCAGCAGCACTTCAGCCCTGCTAGAGAGCTCTACAACCCAACTGTCTATGTGTGCTGTTTAAGTACCTCTGGGAAGTATACACTGTTTTGAAGAGCGTGTATGAGAGTGTGTGTGTGTTGTAGAAGGACAGAGCCTGAGGAGATGCACACACCCCGTCCAGACCAGCGTGTGAGTATTTGTGGGAACAAGCGGTGCAGCGTCTGACGGAACCGGAGAAGAGAGGTCTGGATCGACAGATTCACACGCTCCACCGGGCACTAGGCAGCGGACAGCCGGTTTGCTGACTTTCTGATTGTTGACACATTTTCTCAGAGCCATCATATAACTCTTTCTCTCTCTCTCGCTCGCTCACTACTCCCCCCCTCGTCTCTGTGTGATAGTGTTGAACTAGCCTGATCTGGTCTGGTTGGTAACACAGTAAGGTAATGATGTGTGAGGTGCAGTCGGTGGACAGAGTCAGACCCACACGACTCCCCAGGCGACAGGTGCACTGAGACACTAGCTCAGCTCCAATCCTCAGGAGGAGAGGAAAACAGAGGAAGAGAGAGACAGACTCCGCTTTCATCCCTGGGGCCATGGACACGGCTGGTCAGAGTGCACCGGCGACTGAAGCAGGGGGAGAGGGTCGAGGAGGAGGGGGGGAGAGTCGCGAGGGGGTGTTTGTCGGGTCTGTGGACCGGGAGAATGTGTCCAGCCCAAGCCCCTCCACCAAGCAGCGCTCCCTGAGGGCAGTCTATGTGCTGAACGATGGGCTGAAGGCAGTGCTGGCGACCAGCCCCGAGTCGGGGGCGCTCCAGTGTCTGCAGAGAGCCTGTGATGCAGAGAGCGCTCTGCTGACCACCGTCACCTTCGGACGGCTGGACTTTGGAGAGACCTCGGTGCTGGACACCTTCTACGATGCAGGTGTGTGTGTGTGTGTGTGTGTGTGTGTGTGTGTGTGTGTGTGTGTGTGTGTGTGTGTGTGTGTGTGTGTGTGTGTGTGTGTGTGTGTGTGTGTGTGTGTGTGTGTGTGTGTGTGTGTGTGTGTCATTATTATTTCTCACAATCATTTCAACAGTTGAAGTTGAGTTTTGGGGTTTTTGAAAAATGCTTTTTGCAGGAAGAACGGTTACAATACATGGTATTTGTAAAGTTATAAGCAGCTTTAGCCGGGTTAATGAAGATTGAGATTCATAATATATCGGTAATAGGATTTGTCATTGTTTTATTGTGATGATGATCTCACCCAGTATGCACATGTGGTGAACAGACTGGCAAGATAATGACTGGAACAATCCACGAGGGCGCAGGAACACACGCAGCAACACATAGATACCCATTCAATTATTTTACAAAATATTTAAAAAATATATTAAAATATTCCAAGGCTGGAAACTGTTTAAGAAAATATATAGACAAACTTATAGGAAAAAAGAATAGTGTACTTTATCTTACAGCATATTATTTATGCAGCAACGAACACTAAGGCCACATGTTATTTCCTTGTTCTGGTCTGGTGTCCTAACCTTAACCCTACTAACCCCTGCCCTATCCCTACCTGCCTGCTAGCTCTCCAGGAACACATTGCCTGCCTGCCAGCCGGTAATGTGACTATCTGGCATTGGTGTATGTATGTGTGTGTGTGTGCGTGTGCGCACGCACGTGTGTGTGACAGACTGGCCTTGTTGCGTGTGCCGTTGGTATCATGCTGTATTGACCCACTTCCTAGTAACACGTGATGGTTTTGTTATATGGGTCGGCTTACAACATTAACACTGTCATGGTGATGATGATGGTAATGATGATGATGATGATGGCTATGACACACTGACATGTTGTGCTGCGTTCTCTCACTCCCTCGCCCTCTCTAATAAGACTCAAGGAGTCGACACGCGCGTGCGGCAGCATGGCTGTGTAAGATGATCCTCAGACTGCTTTCATTTCTATTTATACCATACCATTATGTTGTCCACACCTCGCCTACAGCTGCTCCCGAGCCGGGTGACCAAACAACAACACCAGGGCTGCCGTCGGTAGGCAGGAAACAGGACTAAACATTTTGCAACAGAGGATCTACTAATGTTACCTGAACTTGTCCAACAAGAAACATTCATTTTCATTTCTCTTGTCAAAAATGTGGCTAGGTTAAAACCCACTGAACACAACTCTGAAGAGCGGAAAACCTTGTCAGCACTACCACTATTATACAGACATTACCACTACAATACAGACACTACCACTATTATACAGACATTACCACTACAATACAGACACTACCACTATTATACAGACATTACCACTACAATACAGACACTACCACTATTATACAGACACTACCACTACAATACAGACACGACAACTACAATACAGACACTACCACTACAATACAGACACGACCACTACAATACAGGCACTACCACTATTATACAGACATTACCACTACAATACAGACACTACAATACAGACACTACCACTATTATACAGACATTACCACCACAATACAGACACTACCACTATTATACAGACATTACCACTACAATACAGACACTACCAATATTATACAGACATTACCAATACAATACAGACACTACCACTATTATACAGACATTACCACTACAATACAGACACTACCACTACAATACAAACATTACCACTACGATACAGAACCTATTATACAGACACTACCACTACAATACAGACATTACCACTACAATACAGACACTACCACTACAATACAGACACTACACTACAATACAGACACTACCACTACAATACAGACACTACCACTATAATACAGACACTACCACTACAATACAGATACTTATACTATAATACAGACACTACCACTACAATACAGACACTACCACTACAATACAGACACTACCACTACAATACAAACATTACCACTACAATACAGACACTACCACTACAATACAGACACTACCACTACAATACAAACATTACCACTACAATACAGACACTATAATACAGACACTACCACTACAATACAGACAGTACCACTACAATACAGGCACTACCACTACAATACAGACACTACACTACAATACAGACACTACCACTACAATACAGACACTACCACTACAATACAGACACTACCGCTACAATACAGACACTACCACTATTATACAGACATTACCACTACAATACAGACACTACAATACAGACACTACCACTATTATACAGACACTACCACTACAATACAGACACTACCACTACAATACAGACACTACCACTACAATACAGACACTACCGCTACAATACAGACACTACAATACAGACACTACCACTATTATACAGACACTACCACGATAATACAGCCACTACCACTACAATACAGACACTACCACTACAATGCAGACACTACCACTACAATACAGACACTACCACTACAATACAGACACTACCGCTACAATACAGACACTACCGCTACAATACAGACACTACCACTACAACACAGACACTACCACTACAATACAGACACTAACACTACAAATTGACACTACCACTACAATACAGACATTACCACTACAATACAGACACTACCACTACAATACAGACACTACACTACAATACAGACACTACCACTACAATACAGAAACTACCACTACAATACAGACACTAACACTACAAATTGACACTACCACTACAATACAGACATTACCACTACAATACAGACACTACCACTACAATACAGACACTACACTACAATACAGACACTACCGCTACAATACAGACACTACAATACAGACACTACCACTATTATACAGACACTACCACTACAATACAGACACTACCACTACAATACAGACACTAACACTACAAATTGACACTACCACTACAATACAGACATTACCACTACAATACAGACACTACCACTACAATACAGACACTACACTACAATACAGACACTACCACTACAATACAGACACTACCACTACAATACAGACATTACCACTACAATACAGACACTACCACTACAATACAGACACTACACTACAATACAGACACTACCACTACAATACAGACATTACCACTATAATACAGACACTACCACTATAATACAGACACTACCACTACAATACAGACACTACCACTACAATACAGACACTACCACTACAATACAGACACTACTACTACAATACATAAAACTACACTACCACTAAAATACAGACACTACCACTACAATACAGACATTACCACTACAATACAGACACTACACTACAATACAGATACTACCGCTACAATACAGACACTACCGCTACAATACGGATACTACCGCTACAATACAGACAATACCGCTACAATACAGATACTACCGCTACAATACAGACACTACCACTACAATACAGACACTACCACTACAATACAGACACTACCACTACAATACAGACACTACCACTACAATACAAACATTACCACTACAATACAGACACTACCACTACAATACAGACACTACCACTACAATACAAACATTACCACTACAATACAGACACTATAATACAGACACTACCACTACAATACAGACAGTACCACTACAATACAGGCACTACCACTACAATACAGACACTACACTACAATACAGACACTACCACTACAATACAGACACTACCACTACAATACAGACACTACCGCTACAATACAGACACTACCACTATTATACAGACATTACCACTACAATACAGACACTACAATACAGACACTACCACTATTATACAGACACTACCACTACAATACAGACACTACCACTACAATACAGACACTACCACTACAATACAGACACTACCGCTACAATACAGACACTACAATACAGACACTACCACTATTATACAGACACTACCACGATAATACAGCCACTACCACTACAATACAGACACTACCACTACAATGCAGACACTACCACTACAATACAGACACTACCACTACAATACAGACACTACCGCTACAATACAGACACTACCGCTACAATACAGACACTACCACTACAACACAGACACTACCACTACAATACAGACACTAACACTACAAATTGACACTACCACTACAATACAGACATTACCACTACAATACAGACACTACCACTACAATACAGACACTACACTACAATACAGACACTACCACTACAATACAGAAACTACCACTACAATACAGACACTAACACTACAAATTGACACTACCACTACAATACAGACATTACCACTACAATACAGACACTACCACTACAATACAGACACTACACTACAATACAGACACTACCGCTACAATACAGACACTACAATACAGACACTACCACTATTATACAGACACTACCACTACAATACAGACACTACCACTACAATACAGACACTAACACTACAAATTGACACTACCACTACAATACAGACATTACCACTACAATACAGACACTACCACTACAATACAGACACTACACTACAATACAGACACTACCACTACAATACAGACACTACCACTACAATACAGACATTACCACTACAATACAGACACTACCACTACAATACAGACACTACACTACAATACAGACACTACCACTACAATACAGACACTACCACTATAATACAGACACTACCACTACAATACAGATACTTATACTATAATACAGACACTACCACTATAATACAGACACTACCACTACAATACAGACACTACTACTACAATACATAAAACTAAACTACCACTAAAATACAGACACTACCACTATAATACAGACACGACCACTACAATACCGACACTACCACTACAATACAGACATTACCACTACAATACAGACATTACCACTACAATACAGACACTACCACTATTATACAGACACTACCACTACAATACAGACACTACCACTACAATACAGACACTACCGCTACAATACAGACACTACCACTACAATACAGACACTACCGCTACAATACAGACACTACCGCTACAATACAGACACTACCGCTACAATACAGACACTACCGCTACAATACAGACACTACCGCTACAATACAGACACTACCGCTACAATACAGATATTTATACTATAATACAGACACTACCACTATAATACAGACACTACCGCTACAATACAGACACTACCGCTACAATACAGACACTTCCGCTACAATACAGACACTACCACTACAATACAGACACTACCACTACAATACAGACACTACCGCTACAATACAGATACTTATACTATAATACAGACACTACCACTACAATACAGATACTTATACTATAATACAGACACTACCACTATAATACAGACACTACCGCTACAATACAGACACTACTGCTACAATACAGGCACTACCGCTACAATACAGACACTACCACTACAATACAGACACTACCGCTACAATACAGACACTACCGCTACAATACAGGCACTACCGCTACAATACAGACACTACCACTACAATACAGACACTACCACTACAATACAGACACTACCGCTACAATACAGACACTACCGCTACAATACAGACACGACCACTACAATACAGACACTACCGCTACAATACAGACACTACCGCTACAATACGGATACTTATACTACAATACAGACACTACCGCTACAATACAGACACTACCGCTATAATACAGACACTACCGCTACAATACAGACACTACTGCTACAATACAGGCACTACCGCCAGCAGCATACCACCCTGCATACCACTACTGGCTTGCTTCTGAAGCTAAGCAGGGTTGGTCCTGGTCAGGCCCTGGATGGGAGACCAGATGCTGCTGGAAGTGGTGTTGGAGGGCCAGTAGGAGGCACTCTTTCCTCTGGTCTAAAAAATATCCCAATGCCCCAGGGCAGTGATTGGGGACACTGCCCTGTGTAGGGTGCCGTCTTTCGGATGGGACGTTAAACGGGTGTGCTGACTCTCTGAGGTCATTAAAGATCCCATGGCACTTATCGTAAGAGTAGGGGTGTTAACCCCGGTGTCCTGGCTAAATTCCCAATCTGGCCCTCAAACCATCATGGTCACCTAATAATCCCCAGTTTACAATTGGCTCATTCATCCCCCTCCTCTCCCCTGTAACTATTCCCCAGGTCGTTGCTGCAAATGAGAACGTGTTCTCAGTCAACTTACCTGGTAAAATAACGGTAAAATAAAATAAATAAATAAAACCGCTACAATACAGACACTACCACTACAATACAGGCACTACCACTACAATACAGACACTACCGCTACAATACAGACACTACCGCTACAATACAGACACTACCGCTACAATACAGACACTACCGCTACAATACAGACCCTACCGCTACAGTACAGACACTACCGCTACAATACAGACACTACACTACCACTACAATACAGACACTACCACTACAATACAGACACTACCGCTACAATACAGACACTACCGCTACAATACAGACAATACCACTACAATACAGACACTACCGCTACAATACAGACACTACCACTACAATACAGACACTACCGCTATAATACAGACACTACCACTATAATACAGACACTACCGCTACAATACAGACATTACCACTATAATACAGGCACTACCACTACAATACAGACACTACCACTACAATACAGACACTACCGCTACAATACAGACACTACCACTACAATACAGACACTACCACTACAATACAGACACTACCGCTACAATACAGACACTACCACTACAATACAGACACTACACTACCACTACAATACAAAAACTACCACTACAATACAGACACTACCGCTACAATACAGACACTACCACTACAATACAGACACTACCACTACAATACAGACACTACCGCTACAATACAGACACTACCGCTACAATACAGACACTACCGCTACAATACAGACACTACCACTACAATACAGACACTACACTACCACTACAATACAAACACTACCACTACAATACAGACACTACCGCTACAATACAGACACTACCGCTACAATACAGACACTACCACTACAATACAGACACTACCGCTACAATACAGACACTACCACTACAATACAGACACTACCACTACAATACAGACACTACCGCTACAATACAGACACTATCGTTACAATACGGATACTTATAGTACAATAGAGACACTACCGCTACAATACAGACACTACCGCTACAATACAGACACTACCACTACAATACAGACACTACCGCTACAATACAGACACTACCACTATAATACAGACACTACCGCTACAATACGGATACTTATACTACAATACAGACACTACCGCTACAATACGGATACTTATACTACAATACAGACACTACCACTATAATACAGACACTACCACTACAATACAGACACTACCACTACAATACAGACACTACCACTACAATACAGACACTACCACTACAATACAGACACTACCACTAAAATACAGACACTACCACTACAATACAGACATTACCACTACAATACAGACACTACACTACAATACAGACACTACCACTACAATACAGACACTACCACTACAATACAGACACTACACTACCACTACAATACAAACATTACCACTACAATACAGACACTATAATACAGACTCTACCACTACAATACAGACAGTACCACTACAATACAGGCACTACCACTACAATACAGACACTACCACTATTATACTGACAATACCACTACAATACAGACACTACCACTACAATACAGACACTACCGCTACAATACAGACACTACAATACAGACACTACCACTATTATACAGACACTACCACGATAATACAGCCACTACCACTACAATACAGACACTACCACTACAATACAGACACTAACACTACAAATTGACACTACCACTACAATACAGACACTACCACTACAATACAAACATTACCACTACAAGACAGACACTACCACTACAATACAAACATTAACACTACGATACAGAACCTATTATACAGACACTACCACTACAATACAGACATTACCACTACAATACAGACACTACCACTACAATACAGACACTACCGCTACAATACAGACACTACCGCTACAATACAGACACTACCACTACAATACAGACACTACCACTACAATACAGACATTACCACTACAATACAGACACTACCACTACAATACAGACACTACCACTACAATACAGACACTACACTACAATACAGACACTACCACTACAATACAGACACTACCACTATAATACAGACACTACCACTACAATACAGACATTACCACTACAATACAGACATTACCACTACAATACAGACACTACCACTATTATACAGACACTACCACTACAATACAGACACTACCACTACAATACAGACACTACCACTATAATACAGACACTACCACTACAATACAGATACTTATACTATAATACAGACACTATCACTACAATACAGACATTACCACTACAATACAGACACTACCACTATTATACAGACACTACCACTACAATACAGACACTACCAATACAATACAGACACTACCACTATAATACAGACACTACCACTACAATACAGATACTTATACTATAATACAGACACTACCACTACAATACAGACACTACCGCTACAATACAGACACTACCACTACAACACAGACACTACCGCTACAATACAGATACTTATACTATAATACAGACACTACCACTACAATACAGATACTTATACTATAATACAGACACTACCACTATAATACAGACACTACCGCTACAATACAGACACTACCGCTACAAAACAGGCACTACCGCTACAATACAGACACTACCACTACAATACAGACACTACCGCTACAATACAGACACTACCGCTACAATACAGACACTACCGCTACAATACAGGCACTACCGCTACAATACAGACACTACCGCTACAATACAGACACTACCGCTACAAACAGACACTACCGCTACAATACGGATACTTATACTATAATACAGACACTACCACTATAATACAGATACTTATACTATAATACAGACACTACCACTATAATACAGACACTACCACTACAATACAGACACTACCGCTACAATACAGGCACTACCGCTACAATACAGACACTACCGCTACAATACAGACACTACCGCTACAATACAGACACTACCGCTACAATACAGGCACTACCGCTACAATACAGACACTACCACTACAATACAGACACTACCTCTACAATACAGACACTACCGCTACAATACAGACACTACCGCTACAATACAGGCACTACCACTACAATACAGACACTACCGCTACAATACAGACACTACCGCTACAATACAGGCACTACCGCTACAATACAGACACTACCGCTACAATACAGACACTACCGCTACAATACAGGCACTACCGCTACAATACAGACACTACCGCTACAATACAGACACTACCGCTACAATACAGACACTACCGCTACAATACAGACACTACCGCTGCAATACAGACACTACCGCTACAATACGGATACTTATACTACAATACAGACACTACCGCTACAATACAGACACTACCGCTACAATACAGACACTACCGCTATAATACAGACACTACCGCTACAATACAGACACTACCACTACAATACAGACACTACCGCTACAATACAGACACTACCGCTACAATACAGGCACTACCGCTACAATACAGACACTACCGCTACAATACAGACACTACCGCTACAATACAGGCACTACCGCTACAATACAGACACTACCGCTACAATACAGACACTACCGCTACAATACAGACACTACCGCTACAATACAGACACTACCGCTGCAATACAGACACTACCGCTACAATACAGACACTACCGCTACAATACAGACACTACCGCTACAATACAGACACTACCGCTACAATACGGATACTTATACTACAATACAGACACTACCGCTACAATACAGACACTACCGCTACAATACAGACACTACTGCTACAATACAGGCACTACCGCCAGCAGCATACCACCCTGCATACCACTACTGGCTTGCTTCTGAAGCTAAGCAGGGTTGGTCCTGGTCAGGCCCTGGATGGGAGACCAGATGCTGCTGGAAGTGGTGTTGGAGGGCCAGTAGGAGGCACTCTTTCCTCTGGTCTAAAAAATATCCCAATGCCCCAGGGCAGTGATTGGGGACACTGCCCTGTGTAGGGTGCCGTCTTTCGGATGGGACGTTAAACGGGTGTGCTGACTCTCTGAGGTCATTAAAGATCCCATGGCACTTATCGTAAGAGTAGGGGTGTTAACCCCGGTGTCCTGGCTAAATTCCCAATCTGGCCCTCAAACCATCATGGTCACCTAATAATCCCCAGTTTACAATTGGCTCATTCATCCCCCTCCTCTCCCCTGTAACTATTCCCCAGGTCGTTGCTGCAAATGAGAACGTGTTCTCAGTCAACTTACCTGGTAAAATAACGGTAAAATAAAATAAATAAATAAAACCGCTACAATACAGACACTACCACTACAATACAGGCACTACCACTACAATACAGACACTACCGCTACAATACAGACACTACCGCTACAATACAGACACTACCGCTACAATACAGACACTACCGCTACAATACAGACCCTACCGCTACAGTACAGACACTACCGCTACAATACAGACACTACACTACCACTACAATACAGACACTACCACTACAATACAGACACTACCGCTACAATACAGACACTACCGCTACAATACAGACAATACCACTACAATACAGACACTACCGCTACAATACAGACACTACCACTACAATACAGACACTACCGCTATAATACAGACACTACCACTATAATACAGACACTACCGCTACAATACAGACATTACCACTATAATACAGGCACTACCACTACAATACAGACACTACCACTACAATACAGACACTACCGCTACAATACAGACACTACCACTACAATACAGACACTACCACTACAATACAGACACTACCGCTACAATACAGACACTACCACTACAATACAGACACTACACTACCACTACAATACAAACACTACCACTACAATACAGACACTACCGCTACAATACAGACACTACCACTACAATACAGACACTACCACTACAATACAGACACTACCGCTACAATACAGACACTACCGCTACAATACAGACACTACCGCTACAATACAGACACTACCACTACAATACAGACACTACACTACCACTACAATACAAACACTACCACTACAATACAGACACTACCGCTACAATACAGACACTACCGCTACAATACAGACACTACCACTACAATACAGACACTACCGCTACAATACAGACACTACCACTACAATACAGACACTACCACTACAATACAGACACTACCGCTACAATACAGACACTATCGTTACAATACGGATACTTATAGTACAATACAGACACTACCGCTACAATACAGACACTACCGCTACAATACAGACACTACCACTACAATACAGACACTACCGCTACAATACAGACACTACCACTATAATACAGACACTACCGCTACAATACGGATAATTATACTACAATACAGACACTACCGCTACAATACGGATACTTATACTACAATACAGACACTACCACTATAATACAGACACTACCACTACAATACAGACACTACCACTACAATACAGACACTACCACTACAATACAGACACTACCACTACAATACAGACACTACCACTAAAATACAGACACTACCACTACAATACAGACATTACCACTACAATACAGACACTACACTACAATACAGACACTACCACTACAATACAGACACTACCACTACAATACAGACACTACACTACCACTACAATACAAACATTACCACTACAATACAGACACTATAATACAGACTCTACCACTACAATACAGACAGTACCACTACAATACAGGCACTACCACTACAATACAGACACTACCACTATTATACTGACAATACCACTACAATACAGACACTACCACTACAATACAGACACTACCGCTACAATACAGACACTACAATACAGACACTACCACTATTATACAGACACTACCACGATAATACAGCCACTACCACTACAATACAGACACTACCACTACAATACAGACACTAACACTACAAATTGACACTACCACTACAATACAGACACTACCACTACAATACAAACATTACCACTACAAGACAGACACTACCACTACAATACAAACATTAACACTACGATACAGAACCTATTATACAGACACTACCACTACAATACAGACATTACCACTACAATACAGACACTACCACTACAATACAGACACTACCGCTACAATACAGACACTACCGCTACAATACAGACACTACCACTACAATACAGACACTACCACTACAATACAGACATTACCACTACAATACAGACACTACCACTACAATACAGACACTACCACTACAATACAGACACTACACTACAATACAGACACTACCACTACAATACAGACACTACCACTATAATACAGACACTACCACTACAATACAGACATTACCACTACAATACAGACATTACCACTACAATACAGACACTACCACTATTATACAGACACTACCACTACAATACAGACACTACCACTACAATACAGACACTACCACTATAATACAGACACTACCACTACAATACAGATACTTATACTATAATACAGACACTATCACTACAATACAGACATTACCACTACAATACAGACACTACCACTATTATACAGACACTACCACTACAATACAGACACTACCAATACAATACAGACACTACCACTATAATACAGACACTACCACTACAATACAGATACTTATACTATAATACAGACACTACCACTACAATACAGACACTACCGCTACAATACAGACACTACCACTACAACACAGACACTACCGCTACAATACAGATACTTATACTATAATACAGACACTACCACTACAATACAGATACTTATACTATAATACAGACACTACCACTATAATACAGACACTACCGCTACAATACAGACACTACCGCTACAAAACAGGCACTACCGCTACAATACAGACACTACCACTACAATACAGACACTACCGCTACAATACAGACACTACCGCTACAATACAGACACTACCGCTACAATACAGGCACTACCGCTACAATACAGACACTACCGCTACAATACAGACACTACCGCTACAAACAGACACTACCGCTACAATACGGATACTTATACTATAATACAGACACTACCGCTACAATACAGACACTACCGCTACAATACAGGCACTACCGCTACAATACAGACACTACCGCTACAATACAGACACTACCGCTACAATACAGGCACTACCGCTACAATACAGACACTACCGCTACAATACAGGCACTACCGCTACAATACAGACACTACCACTACAATACAGACACTACCTCTACAATACAGACACTACCGCTACAATACAGACACTACCGCTACAATACAGGCACTACCACTACAATACAGACACTACCGCTACAATACAGACACTACCGCTACAATACAGGCACTACCGCTACAATACAGACACTACCGCTACAATACAGACACTACCGCTACAATACAGGCACTACCGCTACAATACAGACACTACCGCTACAATACAGACACTACCGCTACAATACAGACACTACCGCTACAATACAGACACTACCGCTGCAATACAGACACTACCGCTACAATACGGATACTTATACTACAATACAGACACTACCGCTACAATACAGACACTACCGCTACAATACAGACACTACCGCTATAATACAGACACTACCGCTACAATACAGACACTACCACTACAATACAGACACTACCGCTACAATACAGACACTACCGCTACAATACAGGCACTACCGCTACAATACAGACACTACCGCTACAATACAGACACTACCGCTACAATACAGGCACTACCGCTACAATACAGGCACTACCGCTACAATACAGACACTACCGCTACAATACAGACACTACCGCTACAATACAGACACTACCGCTGCAATACAGACACTACCGCTACAATACAGACACTACCGCTACAATACAGACACTACCGCTACAATACAGACACTACCGCTACAATACGGATACTTATACTACAATACAGACACTACCGCTACAATACAGACACTACCGCTACAATACAGACACTACCGCTATAATACAGACACTACCGCTACAATACAGACACTACCGCTACAATACAGGCACTACCGCCAGCAGCATACCACCCTGCATACCACTACTGGCTTGCTTCTGAAGCTAAGCAGGGTTGGTCCTGGTCAGGCCCTGGATGGGAGACCAGATGCTGCTGGAAGTGGTGTTGGAGGGCCAGTAGGAGGCACTCTTTCCTCTGGTCTAAAAAATATCCCAATGCCCCAGGGCAGTGATTGGGGACACTGCCCTGTGTAGGGTGCCGTCTTTCGGATGGGACGTTAAACGGGTGTGCTGACTCTCTGAGGTCATTAAAGATCCCATGGCACTTATCGTAAGAGTAGGGGTGTTAACCCCGGTGTCCTGGCTAAATTCCCAATCTGGCCCTCAAACCATCATGGTCACCTAATAATCCCCAGTTTACAATTGGCTCATTCATCCCCCTCCTCTCCCCTGTAACTATTCCCCAGGTCGTTGCTGCAAATGAGAACGTGTTCTCAGTCAACTTACCTGGTAAAATAACGGTAAAATAAAATAAATAAATAAAACCGCTACAATACAGACACTACCACTACAATACAGGCACTACCACTACAATACAGACACTACCGCTACAATACAGACACTACCGCTACAATACAGACACTACCGCTACAATACAGACACTACCGCTACAATACAGACCCTACCGCTACAGTACAGACACTACCGCTACAATACAGACACTACACTACCACTACAATACAGACACTACCACTACAATACAGACACTACCGCTACAATACAGACACTACCGCTACAATACAGACAATACCACTACAATACAGACACTACCGCTACAATACAGACACTACCACTACAATACAGACACTACCGCTATAATACAGACACTACCACTATAATACAGACACTACCGCTACAATACAGACATTACCACTATAATACAGGCACTACCACTACAATACAGACACTACCACTACAATACAGACACTACCGCTACAATACAGACACTACCACTACAATACAGACACTACCACTACAATACAGACACTACCGCTACAATACAGACACTACCACTACAATACAGACACTACACTACCACTACAATACAAACACTACCACTACAATACAGACACTACCGCTACAATACAGACACTACCACTACAATACAGACACTACCACTACAATACAGACACTACCGCTACAATACAGACACTACCGCTACAATACAGACACTACCGCTACAATACAGACACTACCACTACAATACAGACACTACACTACCACTACAATACAAACACTACCACTACAATACAGACACTACCGCTACAATACAGACACTACCGCTACAATACAGACACTACCACTACAATACAGACACTACCGCTACAATACAGACACTACCACTACAATACAGACACTACCACTACAATACAGACACTACCGCTACAATACAGACACTATCGTTACAATACGGATACTTATAGTACAATACAGACACTACCGCTACAATACAGACACTACCGCTACAATACAGACACTACCACTACAATACAGACACTACCGCTACAATACAGACACTACCACTATAATACAGACACTACCGCTACAATACGGATACTTATACTACAATACAGACACTACCGCTACAATACGGATACTTATACTACAATACAGACACTACCACTATAATACAGACACTACCACTACAATACAGACACTACCACTACAATACAGACACTACCACTACAATACAGACACTACCACTACAATACAGACACTACCACTAAAATACAGACACTACCACTACAATACAGACATTACCACTACAATACAGACACTACACTACAATACAGACACTACCACTACAATACAGACACTACCACTACAATACAGACACTACACTACCACTACAATACAAACATTACCACTACAATACAGACACTATAATACAGACTCTACCACTACAATACAGACAGTACCACTACAATACAGGCACTACCACTACAATACAGACACTACCACTATTATACTGACAATACCACTACAATACAGACACTACCACTACAATACAGACACTACCGCTACAATACAGACACTACAATACAGACACTACCACTATTATACAGACACTACCACGATAATACAGCCACTACCACTACAATACAGACACTACCACTACAATACAGACACTAACACTACAAATTGACACTACCACTACAATACAGACACTACCACTACAATACAAACATTACCACTACAAGACAGACACTACCACTACAATACAAACATTAACACTACGATACAGAACCTATTATACAGACACTACCACTACAATACAGACATTACCACTACAATACAGACACTACCACTACAATACAGACACTACCGCTACAATACAGACACTACCGCTACAATACAGACACTACCACTACAATACAGACACTACCACTACAATACAGACATTACCACTACAATACAGACACTACCACTACAATACAGACACTACCACTACAATACAGACACTACACTACAATACAGACACTACCACTACAATACAGACACTACCACTATAATACAGACACTACCACTACAATACAGACATTACCACTACAATACAGACATTACCACTACAATACAGACACTACCACTATTATACAGACACTACCACTACAATACAGACACTACCACTACAATACAGACACTACCACTATAATACAGACACTACCACTACAATACAGATACTTATACTATAATACAGACACTATCACTACAATACAGACATTACCACTACAATACAGACACTACCACTATTATACAGACACTACCACTACAATACAGACACTACCAATACAATACAGACACTACCACTATAATACAGACACTACCACTACAATACAGATACTTATACTATAATACAGACACTACCACTACAATACAGACACTACCGCTACAATACAGACACTACCACTACAACACAGACACTACCGCTACAATACAGATACTTATACTATAATACAGACACTACCACTACAATACAGATACTTATACTATAATACAGACACTACCACTATAATACAGACACTACCGCTACAATACAGACACTACCGCTACAAAACAGGCACTACCGCTACAATACAGACACTACCACTACAATACAGACACTACCGCTACAATACAGACACTACCGCTACAATACAGACACTACCGCTACAATACAGGCACTACCGCTACAATACAGACACTACCGCTACAATACAGACACTACCGCTACAAACAGACACTACCGCTACAATACGGATACTTATACTATAATACAGACACTACCGCTACAATACAGACACTACCGCTACAATACAGGCACTACCGCTACAATACAGACACTACCGCTACAATACAGACACTACCGCTACAATACAGGCACTACCGCTACAATACAGACACTACCGCTACAATACAGGCACTACCGCTACAATACAGACACTACCACTACAATACAGACACTACCTCTACAATACAGACACTACCGCTACAATACAGACACTACCGCTACAATACAGGCACTACCACTACAATACAGACACTACCGCTACAATACAGACACTACCGCTACAATACAGGCACTACCGCTACAATACAGACACTACCGCTACAATACAGACACTACCGCTACAATACAGGCACTACCGCTACAATACAGACACTACCGCTACAATACAGACACTACCGCTACAATACAGACACTACCGCTACAATACAGACACTACCGCTGCAATACAGACACTACCGCTACAATACGGATACTTATACTACAATACAGACACTACCGCTACAATACAGACACTACCGCTACAATACAGACACTACCGCTATAATACAGACACTACCGCTACAATACAGACACTACCACTACAATACAGACACTACCGCTACAATACAGACACTACCGCTACAATACAGGCACTACCGCTACAATACAGACACTACCGCTACAATACAGACACTACCGCTACAATACAGGCACTACCGCTACAATACAGGCACTACCGCTACAATACAGACACTACCGCTACAATACAGACACTACCGCTACAATACAGACACTACCGCTGCAATACAGACACTACCGCTACAATACAGACACTACCGCTACAATACAGACACTACCGCTACAATACAGACACTACCGCTACAATACGGATACTTATACTACAATACAGACACTACCGCTACAATACAGACACTACCGCTACAATACAGACACTACCGCTATAATACAGACACTACCGCTACAATACAGACACTACCGCTACAATACAGGCACTACCGCCAGCAGCATACCACCCTGCATACCACTACTGGCTTGCTTCTGAAGCTAAGCAGGGTTGGTCCTGGTCAGGCCCTGGATGGGAGACCAGATGCTGCTGGAAGTGGTGTTGGAGGGCCAGTAGGAGGCACTCTTTCCTCTGGTCTAAAAAATATCCCAATGCCCCAGGGCAGTGATTGGGGACACTGCCCTGTGTAGGGTGCCGTCTTTCGGATGGGACGTTAAACGGGTGTGCTGACTCTCTGAGGTCATTAAAGATCCCATGGCACTTATCGTAAGAGTAGGGGTGTTAACCCCGGTGTCCTGGCTAAATTCCCAATCTGGCCCTCAAACCATCATGGTCACCTAATAATCCCCAGTTTACAATTGGCTCATTCATCCCCCTCCTCTCCCCTGTAACTATTCCCCAGGTCGTTGCTGCAAATGAGAACGTGTTCTCAGTCAACTTACCTGGTAAAATAACGGTAAAATAAAATAAATAAATAAAACCGCTACAATACAGACACTACCACTACAATACAGACACTACCGCTACAATACAGACACTACCGCTACAATACAGACACTACACTACAATACAGACACTACCACTACAATACAGACACTACCACTACAATACAGACACTACCGCTACAATACAGACACTACCGCTACAATACAGACACTATCGCTACAATACGGATACTTATACTACAATACAGACACTACCGCTACAATACAGACACTACCGCTACAATACAGACACTACCACTACAATACAGACACTACCACTACAATACAGACACTACCGCGACAATACAGACACTACCACTATAATACAGACACTACCGCTACAATACGGATACTTATACTACAATACAGACACTACCACTACAATACAGACACTACCGCTACAATACAGACACTACCGCTACAATACAGGCACTACCGCTACAATACAGACACTACCGCTACAATACAGACACTACCGCTACAATACAGGCACTACCGCTACAATACAGACACTACCGCTACAATACAGACACTACCGCTACAATACAGACACTACCGCTACAATACAGACACTACCGCTGCAATACAGACACTACCGCTACAATACAGACACTACCGCTACAATACAGACACTACCGCTACAATACAGACACTACCGCTACAATACGGATACTTATACTACAATACAGACACTACCGCTACAATACAGACACTACCGCTACAATACAGACACTACCGCTATAATACAGACACTACCGCTACAATACAGACACTACCGCTACAATACAGGCACTACCGCCAGCAGCATACCACCCTGCATACCACTACTGGCTTGCTTCTGAAGCTAAGCAGGGTTGGTCCTGGTCAGGCCCTGGATGGGAGACCAGATGCTGCTGGAAGTGGTGTTGGAGGGCCAGTAGGAGGCACTCTTTCCTCTGGTCTAAAAAATATCCCAATGCCCCAGGGCAGTGATTGGGGACACTGCCCTGTGTAGGGTGCCGTCTTTCGGATGGGACGTTAAACGGGTGTGCTGACTCTCTGAGGTCATTAAAGATCCCATGGCACTTATCGTAAGAGTAGGGGTGTTAACCCCGGTGTCCTGGCTAAATTCCCAATCTGGCCCTCAAACCATCATGGTCACCTAATAATCCCCAGTTTACAATTGGCTCATTCATCCCCCTCCTCTCCCCTGTAACTATTCCCCAGGTCGTTGCTGCAAATGAGAACGTGTTCTCAGTCAACTTACCTGGTAAAATAACGGTAAAATAAAATAAATAAATAAAACCGCTACAATACAGACACTACCACTACAATACAGACACTACCGCTACAATACAGACACTACCGCTACAATACAGACACTACACTACAATACAGACACTACCACTACAATACAGACACTACCACTACAATACAGACACTACCGCTACAATACAGACACTACCGCTACAATACAGACACTATCGCTACAATACGGATACTTATACTACAATACAGACACTACCGCTACAATACAGACACTACCGCTACAATACAGACACTACCACTACAATACAGACACTACCACTACAATACAGACACTACCGCGACAATACAGACACTACCACTATAATACAGACACTACCGCTACAATACGGATACTTATACTACAATACAGACACTACCACTACAATACAGACACTACCACTACAATACAGACACTACCGCTACAATACAGACACTACCACTACAATACAGACACTACCACTACAATACAGACACTACCACTACAATACAGACACTACCGCTACAATACAGACACTACCACTACAATACAGACACTACCACTACAATACAGACACTACCGCTACAATACAGCTATTGTTGAAGACAGAATATGTTTCTCTGAACTCTAACCCTCTCCCTTTCCTCTCTCTCTCTCTCCAGACATAGCCGTAGTTGATATGAGTGACGTGTTCCGTCAGCCGTCGTTGTTTTACCATCTGGGTGTCAGAGAGAGCTTCGACATGGCCAACAATGTCATCCTGTACCATGACACTGACCCCGACACCGCTCTGTCACTGAAGGTACACACACACACAAACACAGCGGAATCCAAGCTGGGTACATATAGATGCCATATTTCAATTGGATCATCCTGTTGCTGCAGAAAGGCAAAGACTTCTAAAACTTGTAATTTCCACTTTAAAATATCACACTTTATTTGCCCTACCTGAAAAATGCATCAACCCCTACAAAAAATGAATGGTTCAGAAGGAGATTATTTTCTTGCTGTGTGAAACTGGCTCAAATTAAGATACGGCAACTGTAGGGTGAGGGGGCGTTGGCTGTGAGGTCATAGATGGCATTCCATCCTCTGAACAACGTAGCGGACTGGGTTTATTAACAGCCCAGTGTGTGTTTTTTGTCTGTGTGTGTGTCTGTTGTTCGTTGTTCTGCTGCCTGTGTGTGCTTTAGCCACAGTTGTAGTGGACTAGGTGTCAGGCAGCTATTTCCACAGTGATAAAAAGGAATGTTGTTGTAACTGAAGTAAGTGTGGGGACCCTTAATGCCAAACAGCACAACTCAACAGATAGACTGCACACTACTACAACACACTAACTCTCTCAACTTCACAACTCTCCTCAACTTTATTCTTACAAGTATTTCTCTCTTTTGTAGGACATGGTGGCACAGAAAAACACTGTAAGTACCTGCATGAGTACTAAAATACTTCTTCATCTTTAGCCTCTGAACTTTCTCTCTATCTCTGTGTTGTTGTGTT
>NC_074689.1:33251993-33326993 GCF_029448725.1 Salvelinus fontinalis
TCTCAGGGCTGGGGTAGAAGAGTCTCAGGGCTAGGGTAGAAGAGTCTCAGGGCTGGGGTAGAAGAGTCTCAGGGCTGGGGTAGAAGAGTCTCAGGGCTGGGGTAGAAGAGTCTCAGGGCTGGGGTAGAAGAGTCTAAGGGCTGGGGTAGAAGAGTCTCAGGGCTGGGGTAGAAGAGTCCCAGGGCTGGGGTAGAAGAGTCTCGGGGCTGGGGTAGAAGAGTCTCGGCCTGGGGTAGAAGAGTCCCAGGGCTGGGGTAGAAGAGTCTCAGGGCTGGGGTAGACGAGTCTCAGGGCTGGGGTAGAAGTCTCAGGGCTGGGATAGAAGAGTCCCAGGGCTGGGGTAGAAGAGTTTTAGGGCTTGGGTAGAAGAGTCTCAGGGCTGGGGTAGAAGAGTCTCAGGACTGGGGTAGAAGAGTCTCAGGGCTGGGGTAGAAGAGTCTCAGGGCTGGGGTACAAGAGTCTCAGGGCTAGGGTAGAAGAGTCTCAGGGCTGGGGTAGAAGAGTCTCAGGGCTGGGGTAGAAGAGTCTCAGGGCTGGGGTAGAAGAGTCTCAGGGCTGGGGTAGAAGAGTCCCAGGGCTGGGGTAGAAGAGTCCCAGGGCTGGGGTAGAAGAGTCTAAGGGCTGGGGTAGAAGAGTCTCAGGGCTGGGGTAGACAAGTCTCAGGGCTGGGGTAGAAGAGTCCCGGGGCTGGGGTAGAAGAGTCTCGGGGCTGGGGTAGAAGAGTCTCGGGCTGGTGTAGAAGAGTCCCGGGCTGGGGTAGAAGAGTCTCAGGGCTGGGGTAGACGAGTCTCAGGGCTGGGGTAGAAGTCTCAGGGCTGGGATAGAAGAGTCCCAGGGCTGGGGTAGAAGAGTCTCAGGGCTGGAGTAGAAGAGTCCCAGGGCTGGGGTAGAAGAGTCTCAGGGCTGGGGTAGAAGAGTCTCAGGGCTGGGGTAGAAGAGTCTCAGGGCTAGGGTAGAAGAGTCCCAGGGCTGGGGTAGAAGAGTCCCAGGGCTGGGGTAGAAGAGTCTCAGGGCTGGGGTAGAAGAGTCTCAGGGCTGGGGTAGAAGAGTCTCAGGGCTGGGGTAGAAGAGTCTCAGGGCTGGGGTAGAAGAGTCTCAGGGCTGGGGTAGAAGAGTCTCAGGGCTGGGGTAGAAGAGTCTCAGGGCTGAGGTAGAAGAGTCTCAGGGCTGGGGTAGAAGAGTCTCAGGGCTGGGGTAGACGAGTCTCAGGGCTGAGGTAGAAGAGTCTCAGGGCTGGGGTAGAAGAGTCTCAGGCCTGGGTAGAAGAGTCTCAGGGCTGGGGTAGAAGAGTCTCAGGGCTGGGGTAGAAGAGTCTCAGGGCTGAGGTAGAAGAGTCTCAGGCCTGGGGTAGAAGAGTCTCAGGGCTGGGGTAGAAGAGTCTCAGGCCTGGGTAGAAGAGTCTCAGGGCTGGGGTAGAAGAGTCTCAGGGCTGGGGTAGAAGAGTCTCAGGCCTGGGGTAGACGACTCTCAGGGCTGGGGTAGAAGAGTCTCAGGGCTGGGGTAGAAGAGTCTCAGGGCTGGGGTAGAAGAGTCTCAGGGCTGGGGTAGAAGAGTCTAAGGGCTGGGGTAGAAGAGTCTCAGGGCTGGGGTAGAAGAGTCCCAGGGCTGGGGTAGAAGAGTCTCGGGGCTGGGGTAGAAGAGTCTCAGGGCTGGGGTAGAAGAGTCCCAGGGCTGGGGTAGAAGAGTCTCAGGGCTGGGGTAGACGAGTCTCAGGGCTGGGGTAGAAGAGTCTCAGGGCTGGGGTAGACGAGTCTCAGGGCTGAGGTAGAAGAGTCTCAGGGCTGGGGTAGAAGAGTCTCAGGCCTGGGTAGAAGAGTCTCAGGGCTGGGGTAGAAGAGTCTCAGGGCTGGGGTAGAAGAGTCTCAGGGCTGAGGTAGAAGAGTCTCAGGGCTGGGGTAGAAGAGTCTCAGGGCTGGGGTAGAAGAGTCTCAGGCCTGGGTAGAAGAGTCTCAGGGCTGGGGTAGAAGAGTCTCAGGGCTGGGGTAGAAGAGTCTCAGGGCTGGGGTAGAAGAGTCTCAGGGCTGGGGTAGAGGAGTCTCAGGGCTGGGGTAGAAGAGTCTCAGGGCTGGGGTAGAGGAGTCTCAGGGCTGGGGTAGAAGAGTCTCAGGCCTGGGGTAGAAGAGTCCCAGGGCTGGGGTAGAAGAGTCTCAGGGCTGGGGTAGAAGAGTCTCAGGGCTGGGGGAGAAGAGTCTCAGGGCTGGGGTAGAAGAGTCTCAGTGCTGGGGTAGAAGAGTCTCAGGGCTGGGGTAGAAGAGTCTCAGGGCTGGGGTAGAAGAGTCCCAGGGCTGGGGTAGAAGAGTCTCAGGGCTGGGGTAGAAGAGTCCCAGGGCTGGGGTAGAAGAGTCCCAGGGCTGGGGTGGAAGAGTCTCAGGGCTGGGGAGGACAGGAGCAGCACTGGAAGCAGGGCAGGAGATGGGCCAGAGGTGGGTGGGGCAACATCTGACTGGTAGGAGAGGTGGGAGCATTACAGAAATCAAGTCTCTCCCCCCTCTTTCTCTCTCCCACCCCCCTCTTTCTCTCTCTCCCCCCTCCCTTTTTCCCCTGCTCTCCCCTCCCTCTCTCCCCTGCTCTCTCTCTAACCCCCCTCTCTCATCTCTCTCACCCCTCTTTCTCTTTCCCACCGCCCTCTCTCTCTCTTCCCCCTCCCTCTCTTTCCCCCCGCTTTCCCTCTCTCCTCTCTCTCTCCCCCTCTCTCCCCTCTCTCTCTCTGTAGTGCCTCATTTAAGGACACTCTGCTGAATGACATCCGGAAGGCCCGTGATAAGTACCAGGGGGAGGAGCTAGCCAAGGAGCTGTCTCGTATCAAACTCCGCATCGACAACACAGAGGTCCTAACACAGGACATCGTCATGAACCTGCTGTTCTCATACAGAGACATACAGGACTATGATGCCATGGTGAAACTGGTGCAGACTCTGGAGATGCTGCCTACCTGTGACCTGGCCACACAGCCCATGATACAGTTCCACTACGCTTTCGCTCTCAACAGGTAACACACGCGCACACACACACACACACACACACACACACACACACACACACACACACACACACACACACACACACACACACACACACACACACACACACACACACACACACACACACACACACACACACACACACACACACACACACACACACACACACACACACGCACACCTTGCAGTGTCTGAACCTCCGTGTAGATAGGTAGGTCTGTAATATGGTGTATGATTGCTCCAGAATGTTTCATGATTAACGTCATTATTATCATTATTGCCATTTTTCACACACACAAACACAAGCGCATACACGTACACACACACGGCTGAGCCTGAAAGGGGAATCGAAGCACTAGGTTCTAGACCGCCAAATAACTGTAACTGTATACCACCATGCTTTTGTTTTCATTACATCACTGACTAGACAGAAACATTTTGGAATTGTGATTTATAATGGCCTGTAATGCTCGTTGCTCAAGTGGTTTGCACATTTAAACAATTTTGTAAACTCTTTTGGATCTTGTTTTTCACAGCAGGCCTACTGATCTCTGCCTGTCTGCTACGTCCTGTCAGTACAACAATGTTTCTTCATCTTCACCACCAAATGTGATCACAGCATTGCGCTCTCTCTCGTTTCAAACATTTTGGCCTAGCTGTATTTTACAGTCAGCAAGCAAGAGCAAGTTTGCTTCTGTCATCGAATAGGCTAACAGTACAAAAAATAAGTGAACAACAAGTTCTAGACTCTGAAAGGCCAGCGGAGGTGCGTTTTTGCGCAGGAGAACAGTGAAGATAGATAGTCTAAAGATGTACCTATTTAGAAGCCCTCTAGATATGGAGCCCGCCATCCACAGGCAAGAGCCAGTTAAAGGCCTATGCATACATAGCCTTCTGTAGCTATAGCCTACTGCAATAATAAAAGTGACCGTTGTTTACTTTGAAGTTTAACAAGGCTTAGCTATGTTGTACAATGGACATCAAGGGTTCAATGCAAATACAGCTTTATCTTCATATCGGGACGTGAGAGCTGCATGTTAACATGGAAATATTAATGGCAGTTCCCAGTCCCAAATTAGCATTCATGATCATAGGGTTCAGAAATGTAAATGTTGAAAGTAGGAATGTTTATCTGACAAACACCCAGACCATCTATGTGGGGTTTGTATAGATTGTTTCATATGACATAGCTTGTAAAATCTTTCCATTCCGCTTGAAGATTGGATTAGCAAACAGGTGTGGTCCTCGTGGGCTGCAGTGTGTGCTGACTTTCTTATTTTTAACCAGAGACCGAACTCTTGTTTATATAGGAGGAACAGCCCGGGGGACAGAGAGCAGGCTCTAGGTGTGATGTTACAGGTGTTACGGTCATGTGACCACCCGGCTCCAGACATGTTCTGCCTGTGTGGACGGATCTACAAGGACATCTTTCTGGATTCTGACTGTAAAGACACCAAGAACAGAGACAACGCCATCCAGTGGTGAGACAAACACACCCAGACACTCAACGCATCCACAAGTTTACCAGGACTGAATCCCAGGAGCCCAAGTGAGCAGACAGGCGGTCCATGAGGCACTGTCTCCAAGAAGGGGGCCAAGTAGGCTGTAAATGGTCCAAATAAAATTCCTCGTCCTCTCCCCCCTCTGTCTTTCTCTCTCTAGGTACAGGAAAGGTTTTGAGCTCCAGCCAACTCTCTACTCTGGTATCAATCTGGCTATTCTGCTCATTGTTGCTGGACAACAGTTTGAGAGTTCCATCGAGCTGAGGAAGATAGGTAAGAACTCTACAGTACACCCTTAAATCCTGCACCGAACCCCTACACCACTGGGGTTCTCCAGGGATCAATACTCACTTCCCTGTTGTTTAGACTCTCTCTCTCCATCTCTCTTTCTCTCTATCTCTCACTCTCTCTCTTAATTCAATTCAAGGGGCATTATTGGCATGGGAAACATGTTTACATTGCCAAAGCAAGTGAAATAGATAATAAATACAAGTGAAATAAACAATAAAAAACTCTCTCTCTCCTTCTAACCTCTCTCCCCCTCCCAGGTGTAAGGTTAAACAGTCTCCTGGGTCGTAAGGGCTCGTTAGAGAAGATGAATAACTACTGGGATGTCGGTCAGTTCTTCACCGTTAGCATGTTGGCTAACGACATCCCTAAAGCTACGCAGGCCGCAGAGAAACTCTTCAAACTCAAACCACCCATCTGGTAAACACACACACTCCATCCCTCTTCCTCTCTTTCTCTCCCTCTTTGTCTTTCTCCCACTCCCTCCCTCTTCCTCTCTTTCTCTCCCTCTTTGTCTTTCTCCCACTCCATCCCTCTTCCTCTCTTTCTCTCCCTCTTTGTCCTTCTCCCACTCCATCCCTCTTCCTCTCTTTCTCTCCCTATTTGTCTTTCTCCCACTCCATCCCTCTTCCTCTCTTTCTCTCCCTCTTTGTCTTTCTCCCTCTACCTCTTTCTCTCCCTCTTTGTCTTTCTCCCTCTCCATCCCTCTCCCTCTCTTTCTCTCCCTCTTTGTCTTTTTCCCTCTCCATCCCTCTCCCTCTCTTTCTCTCCCTCTTTGTCTTTCTCCCTCTCCATCCCTCTACCTCTCTCTCATTTTTTTGTCTTTCTCCCTCTCCATCCCTCCACCTCTCTTTCTCTCCCTCTGTCTTTCTCCCTCTCCATCCCTCCACCTTTTTTTCTCCCTCTTTGTCTTTCTCCCTCTTCATCCCTCCTCCTCTCTTTCTCTCCCTCTTTGTCTTTCTCCCTCTCCATCCCTCCACCTCTCTTTCTCTCCCTCTTTGTCTTTCTCCCTCTCCCTCTCCATCCATCTATTTATTTTTCTGCTGAAAAAGGGCAGCGAGCGGAGAACCATCCTCTACAAGGTGTGGGTGTGTGTTAGTTGTGTGTTTATAATAAAATATTTTAAAAAGAAGGTCCATTTCTTCAATTCATGAACATCTCTCTCTCCTAGGTACTTGCGGTCTGTGGTTCAGAACCTGCAGTTGATCCAGAGATTTAAGAAGACAACAGTAGAACACTCTCCCCAGAGAGAGAGGCTCAACTTCTGGATGGACATAATCGTAGAGGCCACTAGAGGAAAAAGCAACGGACTGCGCTTCCCGGTACACACACACAAACGCACACGTGCACGCATGCACTCACACACACACACACTCATACACACACCTTTTCTCTCACTGTGTGTGTGTGTGTAGGTGTTGATCCTAGAGCCTACTAAGGTCTACCAGCCCTCATATGTTTCCATCAACAGCGAGGCGGAGGAGAAGAACGTCTCCATCTGGCACGTCTCCCCTGCTGAAACGGTCAGAACTCCTCTCCTCCTCTCCTGATCCTCCTCTACACTCCTCCTCTATCCTGTGTGTTAACCGACCTTGACCTCTGACCTCTCTGTCCATGTCTAGAAAGGGATCCATGAGTGGAACTTCACTGCAACATCCATCAAAGGAATCAGGTATGTGTGTTTATGGTTTTCATGTTCTTGCTCATGTTAACATTAGTGTTTGTATGTGGCATGCTTTAAAAACAACCCTCCCCTTCCTGTCTCCCCATTCCTTTCCCCTCAGTATCTCTAAGTTTGATGAGCGCTGTTGTTTCCTGTATGTTCACGACAACTCAGATGACTTCCAGATCTACTTCTCTACTGAAGACCAGTGTGGCCGGTCAGTCCCATTCTCACTGACAGACATCATACATTCAGCTCAGGTACGTCTTGTTTCTATGTCTGTTGTATTGACACTTTCTCTGGTCTGTGTGTAGGTTCTGTTCCATGGTGAAGGAGATGATTTCTGATGGAACAGGAAATGCAGTGGAGCTGGAGGGAGATGGAGACGGAGACACACTAGAGGTCAGTGTTTGTTATATTCGGCATTCATCCGTGGGTGTGTGTGGAATATGTGTTCCACAAGGATCTGTGCTTACCTCTCACTCTATGGTTCAGTACGAGTGAGTGCATATAAATAGGTGTGTGTGTTTTTGTATGTGTTTTGCACATGTGTGTGTGCGCGCCTGTGTTGCAGTACGAGTATGACATTAACGAGAAGGCGGACCGTGTGGTGCTGGGCCGAGGGACCTATGGAGTGGTGTACGCTGGCAGAGACATGAGCAACCAGGTCCGCATCGCCATTAAAGAGATACCAGAGAGAGACAGCAGGTCAGTGGGTGTGTTCAGCCAGGTCAACCGTGATACAAGTCAGTATTCAACGTCCATCCATGTCTGAGGACGTCGGGAGATGACGTAGAAAACGGACACTAGAGGCAACAGTGAGCGCTGTTACCTTCAAGTTGGTTTGGGTTTTGCTAGGGTGTTGTGGACGGGGATAGGAGATGGGATGGCTGCCTCTGACTACAAAGGTTGTAAGTTTGAATCCAGTGCTAGAAAGTTGTTTTTGAAAGGTTTGTTTCAAGGCTATCCCAACACTTACCTTAACCATTTGCAGTTAATGGCTAACCTTAAGATTTCAGACATAATGCCTAAAATTAACCCTAACCTTAAATATTCTGAGTTAATGCTAAACTTAACCTTAAACACTTTGTAATTTGACATTTGCAACAACTTCCAAATTTGACGTTTGAGAAACATGGATGAAGTTTTAGTTCTGACGTGAGACTGTGAGAGCTAGTTAGTGTGTGTGTCTGTGTGTACATGTACGTAACCCTCTTCTCTGTGTGTGTTAGGTACTCCCAACCCCTTCATGAGGAGATAGCGCTGCATAAGTACCTGAAGCACAGGAACATTGTTCAGTACCTGGGCTCAGTCTCAGAGGACGGATACATCAAGATCTTCATGGAGCAAGTCCCTGGAGGTGTGTCTGTCTGTCTGTCTGTCTGTCTGTCTGTCTGTCTGTCTGTCTGTCTGTCTGTCTGTCTGTCTGTCTGTCTGTCTGTCTGTCTGTCTGTCTGTGACCTAACCTGTAGGCACAGGCAGTTTTTATGAGATGCTGCTCTCTAAGTGTGTGTGTATAACAGGCAGTCTGTCAGCGTTGCTGCGGTCAAAGTGGGGTCCGTTGAAGGAGGCAACCATCATCTTTTACACACGACAGATCCTGGAGGGACTCCGTTATCTCCACGAGAACCAGATAGTACACCGTGACATCAAGGTAACCTTTACACCCAAACCGGCTGCGCGTGTGCACCATCGTGTGCCATCGTGCATAAATGTATTTTGTCCTCTAACACCAAACGCAATCACGACATGCAGGTTAAAATATCAAAGCAAACTCTGAACCAATTATATTAATTTGGGGACAGGTCGAAAAGCATTAATCATTTATGGCAATTTAGCGAGCTAGCTTGCACTTGCTAGCTAATTTGTAATAATTTGTATAGCAGACCCTTATGCCAAATTGAGTCAAAAGCTTTTTTGAAATCAACAAAGCATGAGAAGACTTTGCCTTTGCCTTTGTTTCGGTTTGTTTGTTTGTTTGTCAATTAGGGTGTGCAGGAGGAATACGTGGTCTGTCGTACGGTAATTTGGTAAAAAGCCAATTTGACATTTGCTCAGTACATTGCTTTCAATGAGGAAATGTACGAGTCGGCTGTTAATGACAATGCAGAGGATTTTCCCAAGTTTGCTGTTGACGCATATCCCACGGTAGTTATTGGGGTGATCAGTCTTGGTTCTAAATATTGGGGAAGATGCCAGAGCTGAGGAGGATGTTAAAGAGTTTAAGTATAGCCAATTGGAATTTGTGGTCTGTATGTATTATAATTTCATTGAGGATACCATCAACCCCACAGGCCTTTTTGGGTTGAAGGGTTTGTCCTGTCGTTCATTCAAGGTAATTGGAGAATCCAGTTGGTTCTGGTAGTCTTTAATATTTGATTCTAAGATTTGTATTTGATCATGTATATGTTATTGCTGTTTGATCTTTGTTACAGAGCCAAAAAGATTGGAGAAGTGGTTTATCCATACATCTCCATTTTGTATGGATAACTCTTCGTATTGTTGTTTGTTTAGAGTTTTCCAATTTTCCCAGAAGTGGTTAGATTCTATGGATTCTTCAATTACATTGAGCTGATTTCTGAAGTGCTGCTCCTTCTTTTTCCATAGTGTATTTCTGTATTGTTTTAGTGATTCACCATAGTGAAGGCTAAGGTTTTCTGGATCTCTATGTTTTTGGTTGGATAGGTTTCTCAATGTCTTTTCTAGGTTTTTGCATTCTTCATCAAACCATTTGTCATTGTTGTTAATTTTCTTTGGTTGTCTGCTTGACATTTTTAGATTTGATTGGGAAGCTGAAAGGTCTAATATACTGTTTAGGTTTTCACTATTACAGTGAAACATTTTTGTCCAGGAGATTGTCTAGAAGGGATTACATTTGTTGTTGCCTAATAGTTTTTTGGTAGATTTCCACACTACTTTCCTTCCATCTATAGCATTTCTAAATATTATTCAGTTCCTTTGGCTTTGTTGTCTCATGATTGAGCATATCTCTCTCTCTCTCTCTCTCTCTCTCTCTCTCTCTCTCTCCCTCTCTCTCTCTCTTTCTCTCTCTTTCTCTCTCTCTCTCGCTGTCTCTCTCTCTCTCAGGGGGATAATGTATTAGTCAATACCTACAGTGGAGTTCTGAAGATATCAGACTTTGGGACATCCAAAAGGCTTGCGGGGGTCAACCCCTGCACCGAGACCTTCACTGGTATGACACACACACAATATTGTTTTCTCTGGCAACTTCTCTGCAACCTGGTATATTTTCTGAACTGTTGTTGAATATCTCTTACAAATAAACTGTTTCTTTTAAACTCCAAATATCTTAAAAGTTATCAGTAGTAGTAACTTGAAAGTATCCAACATCCAACGTTCAGTCCACGGCAGTCTAGTCTTGCCTGGATCTCAAAATGTCAAATGACCCTCGAAATGTCAAGAGCCACTTTCAGCCTCTATAGAAGCACACTTATACACACATTGACAGCTGGCTACTCCTTACTCGCTCAATCTCACATGCATGCGCCCACGCACAAACAACACACACACATCCAAGTTTTAGTTTGGTTGTTGCCATGATGTGTCGCTCCAGGGAGAGGATGAAATCTCTCAGGATACAGATGATCTGTCCTAGACGCGCGCGCACACACACACACACACACACAGAGAGAGAAATGTTAGTTAATTAGAGGGGATTAGGGACTACGAGTGTGTTTCTCTTTCATTACTCTCTCGTCATCTATCCCTAATTATTTGTCTTTTACTTTCCACTCTCTTATCCTGTCTTTCTCTCTCTCCCTTTCTGACCAACACCTCTCTCACTCTTTCTCTCTCTCCCTCTTTCTCCCTCTGTGACCAACACCTCTCTCCCTCTTTCTCTCTTTCCCTCTTTCTCTTTCTCCCTCTCTAGCCCTACACATGAGTTTGTTATCAACATGGAATGTTGTTATGAATGTGTGTGTGTTGTGTCCTATCTAGGCACCCTGCAGTACATGGCTCCAGAGATCATAGACAAGGGTCCTCGGGGTTACGGGGCTCCAGCTGACATCTGGTCTCTGGGCTGCACCATCATAGAGATGGCTACTGGGAAACCCCCCTTCCACGAGCTGGGAGAGCCTCAGGCTGCTATGTTTAAGGTGTGTTTGGTTTGATGTGCTCCAAGACTCACTATGTGACTGGTTCAAACCTGTGCCTCCTGCATGTTATAAGACTTTTGTTACATTTACATTACATTTAAGTCATTTAGCAGACGCTCTTATCCAGAGCGACTTACAAATTGGTGCATTCACCTAATGACATCCAGTGGAACAGCCACTTTACAATAGTGCATCTAAATCTTTTAAGGGGGGGGGGGGGCAGAAGGATTGCTTTATCCTATCCTAGGTATTCCTTGAAGAGGTGGGGTTTCAGGTGTCTCCGGAAGGTGGTGATTGACTCCGCTGTCCTGGCGTCGTGAGGGAGTTTGTTCCACCATTGGGGGGCCAGAGCAGCGAACAGTTTTGACTGGGCTGAGCGGGAACTGTACTTCCTCAGTGGTAGGGAGGCGAGCAGGCCAGAGGTGGATGAACGCAGTGCCCTTGTTTGGGTGTAGGGCCTGATCAGAGCCTGAAGGTACTGAGGTGCCGTTCCCCTCACAGCTCCGTAGGCAAGCACCATGGTCTTGTAGCGGATGCGAGCTTCAACTGGAAGCCAGTGGAGAGAGCGGAGGAGCGGGGTGACGTGAGAGAACTTGGGAAGGTTGAACACCAGACGGGCTGCGGCGTTCTGGATGAGTTGTAGGGGTTTGATGGCACAGGCAGGGAGCCCAGCCAACAGCGAGTTGCAGTAATCCAGACGGGAGATGACAAGTGCCTGGATTAGGACCTGCGCCGCTTCCTGTGTGAGGCAGGGTCGTACTCTGCGGATGTTGTAGAGCATGAACCTACAGGAACGGGCCACCGCCTTGATGTTAGTTGAGAACGACAGGGTGTTGTCCAGGATCACGCCAAGGTTCTTAGCGCTCTGGGAGGAGGACACAATGGAGTTGTCAACCGTGATGGCGAGATCATGGAACGGGCAGTCCTTCCCCGGGAGGAAGAGCAGCTCCGTCTTGCCGAGGTTCAGCTTGAGGTGGTGATCCGTCATCCACACTGATATGTCTGCCAGACATGCAGAGATGCAATTCGCCACCTGGTCATCAGAAGGGGGAAAGGAGAAGATTAATTGTGTGTCGTCTGCATAGCAATGATAGGAGAGACCATGTGAGGTTATGACAGAGCCAAGTGACTTGGTGTATAGCGAGAATAGGAGAGGGCCTAGAACAGAGCCCTGGGGGACACCAGTGGTGAGAGCGCGTGGTGAGGAGACAGATTCTCGCCACGCCACCTGGTAGGAGCGACCTGTCAGGTAGGACGCAATCCAAGCGTGGGCCGCGCCGGAGATGCCCAACTCGGAGAGGGTGGAGAGGAGGATCTGATGGTTCACAGTATCGAAGGCAGCCGATAGGTCTAGAAGGATGAGAGCAGAGGAGAGAGAGTTAGCTTTAGCAGTGCGGAGCGCCTCCGTGATACAGAGAAGAGCAGTCTCAGTTGAGTGACTAGTCTTGAAACCTGACTGATTTGGATCAAGAAGGTCATTCTGAGAGAGATAGCAGGAGAGCTGGCCAAGGACGGCACGTTCAAGAGTTTTGGAGAGAAAAGAAAGAAGGGATACTGGTCTGTAGTTGTTGACATCGGAGGGATCGAGTGTAGGTTTTTTCAGAAGGGGTGCAACTCTCGCTCTCTTGAAGACGGAAGGGACGTAGCCAGCGGTCAGGGATGAGTTGATGAGCGAGGTGAGGTAAGGGAGAAGGTCTCCGGAAATGGTCTGGAGAAGAGAGGAGGGGATAGGGTCAAGCGGGCAGGTTGTTGGGCGGCCGGCCGTCACAAGACGCGAGATTTCATCTGGAGAGAGAGGGGAGAAAGAGGTCAAAGCACAGGGTAGGGCAGTGTGAGCAGAACCAGCGGTGTCGTTTGACTTAGCAAACGAGGATTGTTAGCCATCTGAGCTAAAGCCTGAAGTGAATGTGATTCATCAGACCACCTGTTACACTTTACATCCAGCTCAGTGTGTGTGTGTGTGTGTGTGTGTGTGTGTGTGTGTGTGTGTGTGGTGTGTGTGTGTGTGTGTGTGTGTGTGTGTGTGTGTGTGTGTGTGTGTGTGTGTGTGTGTGTGTGTGTGTGTGTGTGTGTGTGTGTGTGTGTGTGTGTGTGTGTGTGTGTGTGCGTGCGTGCGTGCGTGCGTGCGTGCGTGCGTGCGTGCGTGCGTGCGTGCGTGCGTGTGTGTGTAGGTGGGGATGTTTAAGATCCACCCAGAGATCCCAGAGTCGTTGTCGTTGGAGGCCAAGTCGTTTATCCTGCGTTGTTTTGAGCCTGACCCTAATAAGAGGGCTACCGCCTCAGACCTGCTCAAAGATATCTTCGTACGACACAATGTCAAGGGAAAGAAGAGCAAGATCGCCTTCAAGCCATCAGGTAGGGCTGTTCAGCATTGTGTGTGTGTGTGTGTGTGTGTGTGTGTGTGTGTGTGTGTGTGTGTGTGTGTGTGTGTGTGTGTGTGTGTGTGTGTGTGTGTGTGTGTGTGTGTGTGTGTGTGTGTGTGTGTGTGTGTGTGTGTGTGTGTGTGTGTTTGCTAATAAATTAATGGGTGATTTAACCGTTTAATCCACTCAGATTGTTTCCATGACGTCACTGAAATGCTGTAGCTCATACAAATCACAACACACACAAACACACACACACACACACACACACACACACACATACACACACACACACACACAACACACACACTGGCAGACATGGTAATGTAATTGAGGTTGTGTTAACGGTCTCTTTCTCTCCTGTTAACGGTCTCTTTCTCTCCTGTTAACGGTCTCTTTCTTTCCTGTCTACTCCTGGGATCTTTATGCCAGTGTGGCAAGGTTTGTTCCCAGTTAACATTCTTGTTGTTTGTACAGATATAGAAACGCAACATGTAGTGTTGGTCTCATGTTTCATGAGCAGAAATTTCCTTTGCCAAGATAATCTATCCACCTGACAGGTGTGGCTACATCAACATCCGTTGAAATTGCAGAGCGCCAAATTCAAATTACAGTATTATAAATAATTATAAATAAATTATAAATAAACTTTCATGAAAATATAAGTGTAATACATCAAAATAAAATTCAACAGCACACTGTCAAAAAAATGAATAGACCCAAAACTGAGGCTTGAATGGAAATAAAGATGTTTATTGAAACATCATTGTAGAAGAAAGTGAAAGGTGAAACAAAACAGAAACGTTTGGGCCTCAGGTCATCATCAGTTTAAATGTATCGCGCTGCATGAGGCAAATGGTGGTTACACCAAATACTGACTGCTTTTCTGATCCACGCCCCACCAACAGATGCATATCTGTATTCTCAGTCATGTGAAATCTATAGATTAATGAATTTATTCCAATTGACCCAACTGTAACTCAGTCAAATCTTTGAAATTGATGAGTTTTATATTTTTGTTCAGTGTGTGTATAGCATGTGTGACTATGTCTGTCTGTGGTCGTGTCTACATGTATCTGTGAGTGTCTGTGATCATGTTGCTATCTATCTGTTTCTGCTAAAGCAGAGTCCCGTCAGCACATTTCTGTTCCAGCCCAACAATATCACACCTGAGTAGTTAAACCCGGTGTGATAGTGTTGGAATCGTACAAAAATGTGTCGGCTCGGAAAGACTTGAAAATCCCTGCTAGTATGTCCTTATCATTGCCAAGAGGTCTGAAAAATATCTCTATCGCAACTGTTGCCATGGGAATATGCCCAGAAGCATTATGGCTAGATAGCTAAAGCTAGCTGATTGCTAAACAATATAAGTAGCTAGTTAATTAAAAACGCTAGCCAACCAGTTCTCTTGATTAAGCTGGTTCTCTTACACTGTGTGTGTGTGTCTGTGTGCGTGTGTGTGTGTGTTGGCCAGACTACATCCGCAGTGTGTCGCTGCCAGTGCAGTTACAGTGTGAGGCCACCGGGAGCAGCAGCAGCGAGCCTGGCTCAGTGAGTCCAGACTGCGACTCCAAACAGGATGTCTTCTTTCAGAAGAACAAACAATCAGGGTCAGAGAACCTGCTCAAACCACCTAGCAACAACTACCTAAGGTACACATAAACACACACACTTCAGGTGTAGAGGTGTGTGTGTGTGTGTGTGTGTGTGTGTGTGTGTGTGTGTGTGTGTGTGTGTGTGTGTGTGTGTGTGTGTGTGTGTGTGTGTGTGTGTGTGTGTGTGTGTGTGTGTGTGTGTGTGTGTGTGTGTGTGTGCGCCAGGTGGTCATAGCTGATCCTGCTCTAATGCCTTTTACAGCATCCGTCTAATTCCTTGCGGTGACTTTTACAACCTCCAGAACACACACACTCAGTGTGCCATGCAGCCAGGAAACCTTTGTATGTGTAAACACAACTGAAGTCACACCGGGGTTACACACACACTTCTCAATTACCTCATATCCCTGCACACTGTATATATAGCCAAGTTATCATTACTCCTGTTATTATTATTATTATTTTTTATCTCTGCATTTTTTATCTTTGCACTGATAGTCTACATCTTTGCACTGTTAGTCTACAAGATGTGACACACACACACACACACACACACACACACACACACACACACACACACACACACACACACACACACACACACACACACACACACACATGTTTTCCAACAGTAGAATAGGGTGTCATTATTCTATATGAATGTCATTGTATTGGTCAGTGTACCGGATGAGGGGTCAGTGTCAGAGGACCGTAGCTCTCCTGCGTCTCTAGAAGACAGAGATGGAGGGCTATTCCTGCTGAAGAAGGACAGCGAGAGGAGAGCCATCCTCTACAAGGTGTGTGTGTGTGTGTGTGTGCGTGTGTGTGTGTGTAATAAAATATTCAAAGAGGGTTAATTCATTAACATCTCTCTCCTCTACAATTCATTAACATCTCTCTCCTCTACAATTCATTAACATCTCTCTCCTCTACAATTCATTAACATCTCTCTCCTCTACAATTCATTAACATCTCTCTCCTCTACAATTAATTAACATCTCTCTCCTCTACAAGGTCCTAAACGAGGACCAGGACAAAGTAATCTCCAACCTCCTGGAGAACCACATACAGGTGTGTGTGTGTGTGTGTGTGTGTGTGCGTGTTTGTGTGTGAGAGAGAGAAAATAAATAAAATTGTGAATTGATTAAAGAAAGAGCAACCAGATATTGCCACAATTTTCTACTTCTTTCTCCCTCTGTGTGCGTGTGTGTTTGGTGTGTGTGTTTGGTGTGTGTGTTTGGTGTGTGTGTTTGTAGGGCAGTGAGGAGTTGCAGCTCTCCGTGGACCACATTAAACAGATCATCTGTATCCTGAGAGATTTCATCCACTCCCCGGAGCGACGCGTCATGGCAACAACCATCTCCAAACTCAAACTGGACCTAGACTTCGACTCCACATCCATCAACCAGATACAACTGGTTCTTTTCGGCTTCCAGGATTCAGTGAGAACACACACACGCGTGCACACATACAATCCTTTCGGAAAGTATTCAGATCCCTTGACTTTTTCCACATTTTGTTACGTAACAGCCCTATTCTAACATCGTTGTTCCCCCTCATCAATCTACACACAATACCCCATAATGGCAAGCAAAAAGCGGTTTCTTTAAAAAAATAATAAAGTATAACATTTACATAAGTTTTCAGACCCTTTACTCAGTACTTTGTTAAAGCACCTTTGTCAATGATTACAGCCTCGAGTCTTCTTGGGTATGATGCTACAAGCTTAGCACACCTGTATTTGGGGAGTTTCTCCTATTCTTCTCTGCAGATACTTTCAAGCTCTGTCAGGTTGGATGGGGAGCGTTAATGCACAGCTATTTTCAGATCTCTCCAGAGATGTTCGATCGGGTTAAAGTCCGGGCTCTGGCTGGGCCACTCAAGGACATTCAGAAGATTGTCCCGAAGCCACTCCTGCGTTGACTTGGCTGTATACTTTGGGTCGTTGTCCTGTTGGAAGTTGAACCTTGAATCTTGTTTCTCATGGCCTGAGAGTCCTTTAGGTGCTTTTTGGCAAACTCCAAGCAGGCTGTCATGTGCCTTTTACTGAGGAGTGGCTTCCGTCTGGCTACTCTACCATAACGGCCTTATTGGTGGAGTGTTGTAGAGATGGTTGTCCTTCAGGAAGGTTCTCCCATCTCGATAGAGGAACTCTGGAGCTCTGTCAGAGTGACCATCGGGTTCTTGGTCACCTCCCTGACCAAGGCCCTTCTCCCCTGATTGCTCAGTTTGGCCGGGCGGCCAGCTCTAGGAAGAGTCTTGAGGGTTCCAAACTTCTTCCCATTAAGAATGATTGAGGTCACTGTGTTCTTGGGGACCTTCAATTCTGCAGAAATGTTTTGGTACCCTTCCCCAGATCTGTGCCTCGACACGATCCTGTTTGGAGCTCTATGGACAAATCGTTCGACCTCATGGCTTGGTTTTTGCTCTGACATGCACTGTCAACTGTGGAACCTTATGTAGACAGGTTTGTGCCTTTCCAAATCATGTCCAATCAAGTAAATTGAACACAGGCAGACTCCAATAAAGTTGTACAAAAATCTCAAGGATGATCAATGGAAACAGGATGCACCTGAGCTCAATTGTGAATCTCATAGCAAAGGGTCTGAATACTTTACTTTTATTTGTAATACATTTGCAAACATTTCTAAAAATCATTTTTTTGCTTTGTCATTATGGGGTTATTGTGTGTAGATTGATGAGAAAATATATATATATTTAATCAATTTTAGAATAAGGCTGTAAAGTAACAAAATGTGGAAAAAGTCAAATGGTCTGAATACTTTACAAATGCACTGTTCGCAGGACTACTCGGAATAATGGTCACATCCAGATTAATGTAGAAGTGTTTAGAAACATTATATTCTTATTTACAATAAAAATGACTCCAAAATGACACAATACATTATTTACCATTAATTTATTTTGGGCACAAAATAATCTGAAACAACCAAAACAAACAGCAAATGCATCCAACAAGATTGTAGAGTCCCAAGCTTGATGTAATCACTGTACTTTAATACACATATACAGTGTTGTGAAAAAGTATTTGCCCCCTTTCTGATTTTCTTTATATCAGATCTTTTTGATACTGAACGTTATCAGATCTTCACCCAAAACCTAATATTAGATAAAGGGAACCTGAGTTTACAAATAACAACAACAAAAATATATTTATTTAATTAACAAATGTAACACCCAATTCCTCTATGTGAAACAGTAATTGCCCCGTTACTCAATAACGGGTTGTGTCACATGTAGCTGCAACGACTTCAACCAAATGTTTTCTCTAGAAGTTGCTCAGTCTTTCACATCACTGTGGAGGAATTTCGGCCCACTCTTGCATGCAGAACCGCTTTAACTCTGCGACATTTGTGGGTTTTCAAGCGTGAACTGCCCTTTTACACTACCACCACCATGCTTGACAGTTCTTACTGTGGAATGCAGTGTTTGGTTTTCGCCAGGCATAATGGGGCCCATGTTGTCCAAAAAGTTATACTTTTTACTCATCTGTCTAAAAAACATTCTTCCAAGAGTCTTGATGAGTATCCAGGTGCTTCCTGGTGCTTTTTGACTCAACTTCTTGGATGAGACGGGTCCCATTATGTCTGGTGAAAACCAAACACTGCATTCCACAGTAAAAACCTCATACCAACGGTCAAGCATGGTGGTGGTAGTGTGATGGTTTGGGGATGCTTTGCTGCCTCAGGACCTGGATGACTTGCCTTAATAGAAGGAACCATGAATTCTGCTCTGTATCAGAGAATTCTGCAAGAGACTGTCAGGCCAACCGTCTGTGAGCTGATGCAAGACAATGATCCAACACAAGTCTACATGAAAATGGTTAAAAAGCAACAAATGGGAAGTTTTGGAATAGCCTAGTCAAAGTCCAGACCTAATCCCAATTGAGATGTTGTGGCAGGACTTGAAACGAGCAGTTCATGCTTGAAAACCCACAAATGTTGCTAAGTTAAAGCAGGTCTGTATGCTTTCCCAATACCTTTGGTCCCCTAAAATGGGGGGTATATGTACAAAAAGTGGTATAATTGAAAATACCTTCAAATGAATGCTGACAGTCTGCACTTTAACCCCATAACCAATTCCAATGTTCTGGAGTACAGAGCCAAGACAACAACAATGTGTCTCTGCCCCAATACTTTTGGAGCTCATTTTGTGTGTATGTGTGTGTGTGTGTGTTCAAGGTGAACAAGGTCCTGAGGAACCATCATATTAAACCTCACTGGATGTTTGCTATGGACAACATCATCAGACGAGCAGTACAGGCTGCAGTCACCATCCTAATACCAGGTGTGTGGTTACTGCTAAAGCGCTCAATAAAAAAACTTGCTGAATTGTAGCAACCTAACCCTTCACCCCTGACCTTTAACTTTCCCTGTAGAGCTCCAGACCCACTTCGGCCCGGCCTCGGAGAGCGAGGGACCAGATAAGGAGGAGGAGGAAGAGGAGGAGGAGGCAGAGTTTGGCCCTGTATTGGTCACGCCTCCAGACGACCCTGCTGTGACCCCCGAACCCGTGGTGACCTCAGCAGTCAGTACGCTCAGCTCCGCCCTCTCCTCCCCGCCTCCGCCTCAGCGCTCACAGCCTCTTGGAGCCCAGTTGGGCCGGCTCAAACAGGAGACCAACCGGTGTGTGTGTGTGTGTGTGTGTGTGTGTGTGTGTGTGTGTGTGTGTGTGTGTGTGTGTGTGTGTGTGTGTGTGTGTGTGTGTGTGTGTGTGGGTACTCACTGAGTCCTGGAATCCAAACATAATCAGTTGTATCACACACACACATAAATACTGTATTATGATATACACACATGCACACACACACAGATAAATACTGTATAGTGTATACACATACACACATACCAATGAAGAGCGGCTGAGGTTTCTATTTCATGTTGATCAAGAGTTGTCTTACCTACTTAAAATGAATGAACCTAAGTGCTTCAAGATAAGAGGGCTTGATGAATAGAGGATTATGAATGAAGTGGCCTTGTAGCACCTCGAGCCCAAGTAATGGAATAGAAGAAATATGTGGAATGGCTGTCCTGTTCTGCCCCCTGCAGGTTGTTGGAGGAACTGCTGCACAGGGAGAGAGAGTACCAGCAGGTCCTGAAGACAACACTACAGCAAAGACAACATGACCTAGAGCTGGTCAGGGTCAGATACAGACCCCTAGGTACACACACACACACACACACACACACACACACACACACACACACACACACACACACACACACACACACACACACACACACACACACACACACACACACACACACACACACACACACACACACACACACACACACACACACACACACACACTGGTATCCCTGGTAACTTGTCTCTCCCCATCTCTCTCTCCATCTCTCTTTTTCTTTTTCAGACATTCCTCCTCCCTCTATCTTCCAAGTCCCAGTTGACCACGAGCCTGATAAGCAGCTCACTGATTGGCTGAAAGACCAGAGTGCGGATGCAGACACCATAGACAAGGTTGATCCATCTACATTGTGTTTGTGTTGTGGGTCCATGGGTGAAATTGCCACGGGGGATGGGGGGACATGTCCCCCACAATATTCAGAACAGGTCCATTTGTCCCCCCAATAATTTCTTTAAAATAAATAAATGGGTTGGGGGCCCTCCAGATAGCATATGAACACGTCATAAGCGATGGGAAAATGTGTAGAATTTGAGGAAATTAGCCTTAACGGTCGACTTTGGGCACAATGTGTCATTCTGGTAATGCGTGCTGCGACAGATGTAGTTTATTCGTTAGATAAGCTATTGATGTCATTTCACAGGATATGTTTTTGGATGGAAGCTGTAGAGATAGGCAAGAAATGTCACTTCTTTGGCCAAGTGTCTTATTCGTTCAATAGCATTAAATTACCTGGTATGATGGTGTATTGATCAGTTATACAGTTTAGATATGTTATTTTTGCATTTCTGCACAAAGTAAACCTTTAAAGTAACTGTCCAGTGTTTACAGATTTCTATGAAATATGACCTATAACTAATTACAATAGATTTTCTTCCAAAAAATGGTAATTAAGTATGTTAAAAGCATATTTTCTGTGTTGGATTGGTGTGGGCGTACCCCAACAACAGAATGGCGTTGGCGTATACCGATCAATAAAAATATTCATGCGAGTAGACCGCTGATTGGCCAGCTCCTCTATGAGGAAATAGCAATCATTTTTTTAAATGGTCTGTTTGAGATATAATTTCGAGGTGGGTTTTTTTTATTTTAAATTTCACCAATTTATGCATTGGCCACAAATACCAGTATAGAATGAGCCAAAAACTTTATTTGGGTATGAGTTAACAGAATATACATTTTTTGATGGACAGTTAATTTAAAACTGCAACAGTTTCTCTTAGCTTTATGGCAAAATTTGTAGAGTATCAGGAAATTGGCTTTAAAACTGCAAAATGTTCTCTCATCCTCATGGTAAATGTAAAGAATAGCATGAGATGAGCTATAAAACGGCACATATTTCTCTCTGCCCCATGACAAAATGTATAGAATTGCAGGAAATTTGCTTTAAAACTGCAATATTTTCTCTATGACTCATGACAAAATGTTTAGAATAGCATTATAAAAGTCCAACAAAAAAAATCTGCCCCATGGCAAAATGTGTTGAAATGCAAGTTGCACTTATACTTGGTTTTCAAAATACCCCTCCATATACCCTTCAAAATAACCTTCAAGACAGGCATAATAAGTCATGTCAAACTGTGTAGAATTGCAGGAAATGCATTTTATATATTTAAAAACAAATTCTGGGGCAGGACCCCCGTCTAATGTTTGTCCCCCCCCCCCCCCCCAATATCTACACCACAATGTCATCCTTGTGTGTGTCAGTGTTTATGTGTTGGTCGTGTTTTTATTGGTTATTGAGTTGAGTTTGCCATTGGTTGTTTAGTTTATTACATCCCATGTCCGCTCTTTAACTGTTGTATGTTCATATATCAGTTATATAGTTGAGTTGTAGTATAGTTCAGAGGAGGCTGGTGAGAGGAGCTATAGGAGGATGGGCTCATTGTAAAGGCTGGAATGGGATACATTTTATTTAACCTTTATTTTATCAGGGAGTCCTACTGAGACCAAGGTGTCTTTTACAGATGAGCCCTGAATTCATTACAGAAAATACACACATCAATATCAATACAAAATGCAAGCAGAAAGAAAAATGAATGGTATCAAATACATCAAACATATGGAAACCACATCTTTGACTCCTTTCCATGTATTCCATTCCAGCCATTACAATGAGCCCATCCTCCTATAGCTCCCCCCACCAGCCTCCTCTGGTATGGTTGTATACTGGTTATAGTATGGTTCTATGTAGTTGATGTTTCTGTCTCAGTTTGTAATGGAGGAGTACACGCTGAGCGATGTCCTTAACGATGTCACTAAGGAGGACCTGCGCTACCTACGCCTACGGTAACTACTCTGTGTGTGTGTGTCATTGTGTTTCTGTGTGTGTGTGTGTGTGTGTGTGTGTGTGTGTGTGTGTGTGTGTGTGTGTGTGTGTGTGTGTGTGTGTGTGTGTGTGTGTGTGTGTGTGTGTGTGTGTCTGTGTGTCTGTGTGTCTGTGTGTGTGTGTGTGTCATTGCATGTATGTGTGCCTGTGTGTGTGTGTATCATCACGTAGTAGAACCTGTGGCAACACACTTTAAGTAATACTGTATTTTTGTTTTTCTCTCTCTCTCTCCCTGTGTGTGTGTGTGTGTGTGTGTGTGTGTGTGTGTGTGTGTGTGTGTGTGTGTGTGTGTGTGTGTGTGTGTGTGTGTGTGTGTGTGTGTGTGTGTGTGTGTGTGTGAGAAGGGGTGGGGTGCTATGTCGTATATGGCGAGGTATCCAGAGGCACAGAGAGCGAGAGAGGCTGACAAGGGATGACTCCAAAGATGACGGATGATGGGATACATGAACTACGACTGCCTTAACACACGCACACACAGAAATAAAATGAATAGAACGAGCGTCCCCATTCAAGTCAATGATGGCCTAATGGTTGGGCAGGCAGCCATTGCAAGTGTACCCATAGGGGCAAAGCAGAACGTGAAAGCTGGAAGTGTACCCATCAATCTGTGTTGTGATTTGTTGAATCAACTCAACTGACATAACAAAAAAATACATTCCATGAGCCACATCAGTTAGCATCATTTGAATGAACATTCTATACTACCATGGGAATTATTGCATCACAATACCAGGTAGCCATTGCAAGTGTACCCATTATTACCAGTCAAATTGCCTAAGTTAGAGGTTGCAAACCCATTCTATTCATTCTATTTCTATGCATACACACACGCACACACCGACCAAACTGTTGTGTGTATGTGTTTGATTGAGTGTGTGATTGAGTGTGTGTGTGTGTGTGTGTGTTATGTACACCCCACGGGCTTCTTAGGTTTCGTCCCATGCCAAATTCTGCCTGCTCATTGGTCCTGTATTGCACCAGGAAGTTTGTGGCCCTAGCCAAGAGAGGCAGTGGGCATTTAGTTACACACACAACCAGTCTGTAATGTAGTGTTTATTTTTTGGTCTCTCTAATTCTGTATAGTGAGGTGTATAGTATAGAGGTCTATAGTGTAGAACTGTGTTTGTAGTTAGCACAGGTCTGTGGCTTTTCATGTTTTAGTCCAGCTGTGTTCATGTTTCAGATGTCTTCATGTGATTTCAATGTGTTACTTTAAAGGTGCAATATGCAAGATTTACAGCTGTTCCAAGGTCATTTCAATAAATTATATATACTCATTGGTTCTTGAAAAATAAGCCTGTACTTGCATAATATTAAGAAACTATGCGGTAACCATGACTACTTTCTGGTACGTTTTTGTTCTGAGGGTTAACGAGAGATTAACCCTGAGATAAACATTGACCAGAGTTTTGAAGAGCAAACACACGCACTCCGAAAGGGAAACTCCTGTGGAAAGCATCCCCACAACATTCTGTAAACACACATCTATAACCCTCAGTTCAGATGCACTCATTATTAACAGAGACAACACTCAGTTGATAAAATAGATCAAGTAAGTTAAGATCTATAAAATCCAGACAGATATAGGGTAAAGATCAGAGGTCTGGTTGATGGTGTTGGTATGATGTCAGTAGCAGGGCATAGTGGTAGAAAAGGTGGGTAAACGCTGAACAACAGTCCAGATGACAGGCGGTAAGTAAGGCTAATGCTGATATTGTGTAGTAGGTGATTGAATGCGATTCACCAAATAAAAAGGTGAATAAAGGTGTTTCCCCTGCATTACATCCCTGTGGGTCCAGAGTCATAAAGCCACATAGTCCTTATTTGTGTTACTATTTTTAGACCTACAACTCTGTGGTTATTTATAGAATGTTGGATGTTCTAAGAATGCCCCTGATAACACCAACACCATCCCTTCCTGCTGCTGAAGATCAACTATCTCTCTCTGGATCTGATTACGCTCTACTCTGACCTTGGGTGATTATCGTGTGTGTGTGTGTGTGTGTGTGCGGTCTCAATGTGTCTAGGTCTTATAATGGACTTATGGTGTAGAGCCGTGGTTTAGTGAGTAACACTTCCAGCTCTATACACAAGTGCTATTCCCCACCGGAGATCGTGATTTAGTCCCTGAGTCTACCACTCACACTTTGACTCCTCCTAACCTCGTACCCTCTCTGTTTTCCTGATCTACAGTGCATTCGAAAGTATTCAGACCCCTTAACCCTTTCCACATTACGTTACATGACGTTACAGCCTTACTCTAAAATTTATGAAATCGTTTTTTCCCTCATCAATCTATACAAAATACCCCATAATGACAAAGCAAAAACAGGTTTTAAGAAATGTTTGCAAATGTATTAAAAATAAAAAACTGAAATATTCAAATATTTACTTAGTACTTTGTTGAAGCACCTTTGGCAGAATTTACAGCCTTGAGTCTTCTTGGGTATGATGCTACAAGCTTGGCACACCTGTATTTAGGGAGTTTCTCCCATTCTTCTCTGCTTATCCTCTCAAGTTCTGTCAGGTTGGATGGGGAGGGTCGCTGCACAGCTATTTACAGGTCTCTCCAGAGATGTTCAAGTCTGGGCTCTGGCTGGGTCACACAAGGACATTCAGTCAGTCCCAAAGCCACCCATGTGTGGTCTTGGCTGTATGCACTGGATCAGGTTTTTATCAAGGATCTCTCTGTACTTTGCTCTGTTCCTCTTTCCCTCATTCCTGACTAGTCTCCCAGTCCCCGCCACTGAAAAACATCCCCACAGCATGATGCTGCCATCACCATGCTTCATCGTAGGAATGGTGCCAGGTTTCCTCCAGACGTGACACTTGGCATTCAGGCCAAAGAGTTCAATCTTGGTTTCATCAGACCAGAGAATCTTATTTCTCGTGGTCTCAGAGTCCTTTAGGTGCCTTTTGGCAAATACCAAGCGGGCTGTCATGTGCCTTTTACTGAAGAGTGGCTTCCGTCTGGCCACTCTACCATAAAGGCCTGATTGGTGGAGTGCTGCAGAGATGGTTGTCCTTCAGGAAGGTTCTCCCATCTCCAAAGAGAAACTCTGGAGCTCTGTCAGAGTGACCATCGGGTTCTTGGTCACCTCCCTGACAAAGGCCCTTCTCCCCCGATTGCTCTAGGAAGTGTCTTGGTGGTTCCAAACTTCTTCCATTTAAGAATGATGGAGGCCACTGTGTTCTTGGGGACCTTCAATACTGCAGACATTTTTTGGTACCCTTCCCCAGATCTGTGCCTCGACACAATCCTTGTCTCGGAGCTCTACGGACAATTCCTTCGACCTCATGGCTTGGTTTTTGCTATGTGGGACCTTATATATAGATATGCCTTTCCAAATCATGTCCAATCAATTGAATTTTACAACAGGTGAATTCCAATCAAGTTGTAGAAACATCTCAAGGATGATCAATGGAAACAGGATGCACCTGAGCTCAATTTCGACTCTCATAGCAAAGGGTCTGAAGGTATTTCAGTTTTTATTTGTTAATACATTTGCAAAAAAATCTAAAAACCTGTTTTTGCTTTGTCATTATGGGGTATTGTGTGTAGATTGATGAGGTAAATCATTTATTTAATCAATTTTAGAATAAGGCTAACATAACAAAATGTGGAAAAAGTCAAGGGGTCTGAATACTTTTCGAAATGCACTGTATCTTAACTACAACATGTAATTTATGTAAGGTGAATCTCCACTCTCCTAAAAGAAAAAATAAAGGCCTATAAATGTCTTCATTAAGTGTCACCATATCTGTTGAGAATAGAGACATCAGTTCAGCTATTCATAGATAGCTCAGCTTTTATAGCCTCTCTCTGCACGGAAGTGCAGGGCCTCTGTCTAAAGTTTCCAATGTTGGGTCCCTATGCCGGTTGGATTTCATCACACACAATAAACGTGTACATACACACTTTATCATGCCTACACAGGTTAGAGTTCAGGTGAGTCCACCTACACAGGTGAAACCAGTGTTCGAACACACACACACACACACACACACACACACACACACACACACACACACACACACACACACGTACACTCCCGGTGTGGAGGAAGAATGATGCAAGAAGATGTTGTAGGCTATAAACACATCTACAGCATGTTAAATCAGCCATTGTCACATGACCCCATGACATGAAACTGAACATGACCTTAATCCTTAAGAGTCCATTGATGCACTGGTGGGTCAATCTAAGTGACATAATACAGAAATACCCATCAAAATCTGCCAATTTAAGATAGAAATACTCTACATGACCAAAAGTATGTGGACACCTGCTCGTTGAACATCTCATTCCAAAATGATGGACATTAATATGGAGTTGGTCGCCTCTTTGCTGCTGTAACAGCCTCCACTCTTCTGGGAAGGCTTTCCACTAGATGTTGGAACATTGATGTCGGGACTTGCTTCCATTCAGCCACAAGAGCATTATTGAAGTCGGGCACTGATGTTGGGTGATTAGGCCAGGCTCGCAGTCGGCGATCCAGTTCATCCCAAAGGTGTTCGATGGGGTTGAGGTCAGGGCTCTGTGCAGGCCAGTCAATTTCTTCACACCAATCTCGACAAGCCATTTTTATATGGACATCGCTTTGTGCACGGGGGCATTGTTATGCTGAAACAGGAAAGGGCCTTCCCCAAACTGTTGGAAGCACAGAATCATCTAGAATGTCATTGTATGCTGTAGTGTTAAGATTTTCCTTCACTGGAACTAAGGGGCCTAGTCCGAATAATGAAAAACAGCCCCAGGCCATTATTCCTCATCCACCAAACTTTACAGTAGGCACTATGCATTGGGGTAGGTAGCCTTCTCCTGGCGTCCTCCAAACCCAGATTTGTCCGTCGGACTGCCAGATGGTGAAGCGTGATTCATCACCAGAGAATGCGTTTCCAGTGCTCCAGAGTCCAATGGCGGCGAGCTGTACACCACTCCAGCCAACACTTGGCATTGCGCATGGTGTTCTTAGGCTTGTGTGCGGCTGCTCGGCTATGGAAACCCCTTTCATGATGCCCCCGACGAACAGTTCTTGTGTTGACTTTGCTTCCAGAGGCAGCTTGGAACTCGGTATTGAGTGTTGCAACCGAGGGCAGATTATCTGCTACGCACTTCAGCGCACGGCGGTCCCGTTCTGTGAACTTGTGTGGCCTACCATGAGAAACCATGAGACATCCCAAAAATCGGTCTTCTATCGAAAACGTCTGTACGGTTTGGCCTCCACAAGTGTCAATGGACTCTTCTGAAGGTAATCCATACAAACAAATGGAAGTAGTTTTGTGCCAATAAAAATAAGGGGTTGAATATGTGTCAAATATGTGTAAAAAAAAAAAGTATATATTTCCTGAGCTTTCTTATATCTCCTGGATATAGGACAGACACTTCAAAACCTTATTCCTTATGATTTATTTTTTGATTGTCTTTTTTGCCATTTATGAATGCATTATTCAATGTGTTTCCCCCTGGACTTTTAGAGGTTAAACTGATCAAACCTAAACCGGATGAACATAACTCAACCTCTGTCAGAAGCTTAGCTTTTAGTCTGAACTGACGTCTAATTGGACGAGTAGAACAGGGCTGCCCAATCCTGGTCCTGGAGGGACGAAACACTTCTGGTTTTCATCCTCTCCGCCTAATAAGGGACTAATTCAGACCTGGGATACCAGGTGAGTGAAATTAACTACCAGGTAGAAACAAAAAACAGAAGTGTTTAGGCCCTACGAGTCCAGAATTGGGCAGCCCTGGTCTAGAAAGTAACCTGGTTGTAATTGGGTGATATGATGTCTTCTCAACCAGAACACCATTTTACTACCAGAAGATGATGTCATTATGACACTGGACAGAATAGCCATGACATCAACTCCCATTCATTGAACTGTTTTCACACTCCTCAGTTAAGATTGTGCCGTTCTACTCCCACACTCTGCTCACATTCCAGTCCTATCTTTCAGTGGAAGGAAATATGATCATTAACCTGCAGTCAAGGAGGAAGTGGAGAACAAAAGTAACTTTCTCTGGCAGAGCACACATATGAGCACACCAACAGTCCTTCAACAACCTAATAACCCCACTTGCACACCCACAGTTCCCCCCACCTCCCAACCCCCTGACAATACTTTCCATGGCATTGCTATCACCTGTTGGGAAACTCCAGCCAGTGCCCTACTTAAGGAGCTCCAAATCCCAGTCAGAAACACAATCTCTCTCACTCTCTCTCAACTCTATTGAAAAACACTTTCTCTCTCGCCCCTTTTCTCAGCATCTCTTTGGGACCCATCTGAAGATTAGGATGATAAACTGTAGAGTGTGTGTCCTGGCTGCGCTGTTCTCTCTCCTCCTCATCACCCTCATTCCAACCACACAATCGGGTGAGTGCCAACACACACACATGCTATATATGCACGTGAACCTTAGTACAAATACATGCATGCAATGTCTCTTGCTGACACACAGAAAAAAAAAACGTATGTGTTTGTGTGTAGCGGACTGCTGTCTGAAGTTCACTCAGCGTCCGGTGCACTGCCGATCGCTGAAAGGCTACACCTTCCAGGACATTACTTCCTCGTGTGACCTCAACACTGTCATGTGAGTCATCCTCCAATCACATCCTAGCACATTGTGTGTAGAATAGTGGCTCGTATTTCCTTGATTCCTCTTATCTTCTCCTTCTCCAATGCATTCGGAAGAAAGGAGAGAGGATCCGAGGAAAGACAATTGACATTCAGTCACTGTGTGTGTGTAATGTGTGTTGACATTGTACTGTGTTGTTGCAGCTTCCAGAATCGAAGAAACAAGTTTGTGTGTGCTGACCCCTCTATAGACTGGACAAAGAGGGTACTACGCTGTCTGCGGTGAGTACACTTGTGCATGTGTAGGCATGTAAGCATTGAAAATTGGTGTGTATCTTTGTCTAACTCTTTGTGTGTGTGTGTGTGTGTGTGTGTGTGTGTGTGTGTGTGTGTGTGTGTGTGTGTGTGTGTGTGTGTGTGTGTGTGTGTGTGTGTGTGTGTGTGTGTGTGTGTGTGTGTGTGTGTGTGTGTGTATGTGTTTTGTTCATAGCAAGCGTCAGGAGAAGAAATCCCAACTGAAGAAAAGGGTTTGAACTCATGTTGCAGTGGAGAGGGCTTTCATTACAGAACATCATGTAATATATTATTGATATAATGTCATATTTTACTGAGACAAACAGCAATATATCTCAATATACAGAGAGATTCATGAAGGTTAAGTGGCTGAAATCATTTAATATAAGTGATTATTTTTCATCATATCTGTGATTCTGAGGTAGTTTGAGTTTCATCTCAGTTTGTGTATAATAACTGTATTTATCATCGTTGTTGTTCTGTTTTATAAACAGCAAGTGTAGTATTTCTGATACGCATATAGATGTTTTATAAACAGCAAGTGATACGCATATAGAAACATTAAAACATAGTTTTCACACAGAGTACAACAGAATGTTTTTGTGTTGATGTTTCATATCCTCTCTCCGATTGAAGCCAGAGAAACCTTTTAACTTTGTATTTCCAAAGTGTCCAAATCTCTATATGAGTTTTACTGAAGTGTACTTACTTTAAGCTCAGAGCTATGAAATAGATAATAAAATGGGTATTTGAAATACTGTACTCTTATTGTATGTGTACTAGGCTACCGGTATGTGACAACAATATAAAGCTAAAAATGCCATTATCATTCACACAAAACATTTAAGAGTGTCGGGAGGGATATCCAACACAGACGCATGCACACATGCATGAATAGGCCTATCAATGGTATGCTTATTTTTGCTTCCTTGTGTCCTTTAAAAAATATATATTTTATTTGATAAATTATACTTTTTTGCTACCTTGTGTCCTTGTTCACCTACCTACTATCTACAGCAGTCACTATAGAGGGCTTGTAGTTGCGTCACAAATCACCTAGCAACCGTACCGAGCGCCACACCGAGGACCAAAGTCCTCCAATCGCCCACCTGGCTGGATGCGTTTTGCTACCACCGGAAACTTAGGGAAGATTGCCCATTATTACGTTTTTCTAAAGATCTATAAAACGGAGGAAGTGGAAAAACCTATTCAACTAAGTAAATATATGTTGATCAAAAACGATGTATTACTAACTAGCTTGCTCCAGAAACATAGTCTGCAGGCTAACTCAAATGAGCTGCTAACGTAATGTTCACTAGTTAGCTAACTGTACATACTGTATAACTAGCTAGGTGAATTAAATATAACCAGCTTGCTAACTTCATTATTAGCTATTTAGCTATCTTGATGTGTGTGTGTGTGTGTGGCTTCTGTTAGCTATCTTGACTGTGTGATTTTAGGTGGCTTCTTGTGTAAATATTTTCCGTCTGGATTTTAATGATTTGTATTTAGATTTTATTGTTTTTTTAATGATAATACCATACGAGTGAGAACCCAGAGTAAGAAAGGCAGACATTGAAGAGAATGTGGATGGAAGGGTGGTAGGAGTTGCCCTCATACGCGGGCAGACACCTGTTCCAGAGAGCGAGCGGGAGGGCGACTCCAAATGCATTTGTAGCTCGCAAACAGCTATGGAAGAGGGTGAAATTATTAGTTAGCACTACCAGCTGTCAGAGACGGGAGAGTAGACTACTCTGGATAGGGCAGGTAACTTTGTGTGAAGACATTATAAAACAATTCTCCAGTTCCAGTCCCTAGCGATAAAAACTGAGGACAGAGATATACAGTGCAAAGTATTCAGACCATTTGACTTTTCAAAAATGGTGAAAATGTATGAAACATTTCAAACTGAAATGTCACAATTACCTAAGTATTCAGACCCTTTACTCAGTAGTTTGTTGAAGCGCCTTTGGTAGGCTGGACACATGACATTTTTAACAATGCTTTTTTTCTGATACAAACTAGTTCATTGCATCCGCGGTGGAGCCCAGTTTCATAATATTAGCATATGTCCCATCTGTTTGTCATAGTTTTTAAGTAATCACGAAAAAACAGGCCTTATTTTAGGGCATTTTCACCCTGCCAGCTCCTATTAGTTCTATTGAGCACAGTGGCACCAACTCGCCTTCCGAACGTTCTATTCACAGTTTATTGTTGTACTTCACAATGCCTGCTTTGCTATTGTTGGCAATGAGACTTGTCCACGTTGTTTGTAGTTAAAATGTAAACAAACAAAAAAATGACTCCTGTAACTCTGAGGTCGTCCCATTGTTTACTATAGGGAAATACAGGTATGTCTGTCTATTTTGCCAAATATCTCGCAATGTGTATATTTAGATTTTTCCTTAATTGGACACCATTTTAAACATGAGAATATCCTCTTTCTAATTGTGTAAGGCTGGTCAGCGTACTCTGTTGTCATCAAACGCTAACCCAGAAATAACTTTTGCCCTTGGAACACTGAGCTCCCACCATTGTTTTCCTCCAGTCAAAACAGGCTTGCGAACGTATCGATTCCATTGCTATGGGCTTGCGCTAGTGTTCCAGCTTAGCCAATGTTTCTTTTGCCATTTTTCAGCCTTGGGTGAATTTTGACTCGTTCTATTGTCCAGCCTATTTTTGGCAGCGATTACATCCTAGAGTCTTCTTGGGTATGATGCTACAAGCTTGGCACACCTGTATTTGGGGAGTTTCTCCCATTCTTCTCTGCAGATCCTCTCAAGCTCTGTCAGGTTGGATGGGGAGCGTCTCTCCAGAGATGTTCGATCGGGTTCAAGTGCGGACTATGGATGAGCCACTTAAAGACATTCAGAGAATTGTCCTGAAGCCACTCCTGCGTTGTCTTGGCTGTGTGCTTAGGGTCGTTGTCCTGTTGGAAGGTGAACCTTCGCTCCAGTCTGAGGTCCTGAGCGATCTAGAGCAGGTTTTCATCAAGGATCTCTCAGTACTTTGCTCCGTTCATCTTTCCCTCGAGCCTGACTAGTCTCCCAGTCCCTGCTGCTGAAAAACATCCCCACAGCATAATAGTACCATGCTTCACCATAGGGATGATGCCAGGTTTCCTCCAGACGTGACACTTGGTATTCAGGCCAAAATGTTCATTCTTGATTTCATCAGAACAGAGAATCTTGTTTCTCATTGTCTGAGAGTCCTTTAGGTTCCTTTTGGCAAACTCCAAGCGGGCTGTCATGTGCCTTTTACTGAGTAATGGCTTCCGTCTGGCCACTCTACCATAAAGTCCTGATTGGTAGAGTGCTGCAGAGATGGTTGTTCTTTGGAATGTTCTCCTATCTCCACAGAGGAACTCTGGAGCTCTTTCAGAGTGACCATCGGGTTCTTGGTCACCTCCCTGACTAAGGCCCTTCTCCCCCTGATTGCTCAGTTTGGCCCGGCGGCTAGCTCTAGGAAGAGTCTTGGTGGTTCCATATTTCTTCCATTTAAGAATGATGGAGGCCACTGTGTTCTTGGGGAACATCAATGCTACAGACATTTTCTGGTATCCTTTCCCAGATCTGTGCCTCGACAGAATTCTGTCTCTGAGCTCTACGGACAATTCCTTCGACCTCATGACTTGGTTTTTGCTCTGACATGCACTGTCAACTGTGGGACCTTATGTAGACAGGTGTGTGCCTTTCCAATTCATGTCCAATCAACTGAATTTGCCACAGGTGGACTCTAATCAAGTTATTTATCTAAATAATGTATTTCTGTTTTTTTTTTTATATACATTTGCAAAAAAATCCTAAACCTGTTTTCCCTTTGTCAAGATCAAATCAAGTTTTATTGGTCACATACACATATTTAGCAGATGTTATTGCAGGTGTTGCGAAATGCTTGTGTTCCTAGCTCCAACAGTGCAGTAGTATCTAACAATTCACAACAATACACACATCTAAAAGTAAAATAATGGAATTAAGAAATATAGAAATATTAAGACGAGCAATGTCTGAGGGGCATTGACTAAAATACAGTAGAGTACAGTATATACATATGAACAGGCTGTGGCTCAGGTGGTTGATGTCCTTGATTATCTTTTTGGCCTTCCTGTGACATCGGGTGGAGTAGGTGTCCTGGAGGGCAGGCAGTGTGCGCCCGGTGATGCGTTGGGCAGACCGCACCACCCTCTTGATAGCCCTGCGGTTGCGGGCGGTGCAGTTGCCGTACTGCCTGTGTGGGTGGACCATTTCAGATTGTCAGTGATATGTATGCCGAGGAACTTGAAGATTTCACCTTCTACACTGTGGTCCCATCGATGTGAATAGAGGTGTGCTCTCTCTGTTGTCTCCTGAAGTCCACCATCAACTCCTTAATTTTGTTGACATTGCGGGAAAGGTTATTTTCCTGGCCCCACTCCACCAGAGCCTCACCAGAGTCTCGTCATTGTTGGTAATAAGGCCTACTACTGTTGTGTCATCTGCAAACTTGATGATTGAGTTGGAGGCGTGCGTGGCCACGCAGTCATGGGTGAACAGGGAGTACAGGAGGGGGCTGAGCATGCTCCCTCGTGGGGCCCCTGTGTTGAGGATCAGCGTAATGGAGGTGTTGTTTCCTACCTTCACCACCTGGGGGGTGGCCCGTCATGAAGTCCAGAACTCAGTTGCACAGGGCGGGGTTCAGACCCAGGACACCGAGCTTAATGATAAGCTTGGAGGGTACTATGGTGTTGAAGGCTGAACTATAGTCAATGAACAACATTCTTACATAGGTATTCCACTTGTCCAGATGGGATAGGGCAGTGGGCAGTGCAATGGCGATTGCATCATCTGTGGATCTATTGGGGCGGTATGCAAATTGAAGTGGGTCTAGGGTGTCAGGTAAGGCGGAGGTGATATGATCCTTAACTAGCCTCTCAAAGCACTTCATGATGACAGAAGTGAGTGCTACGGGGCGATAGTCATTTAGTTCAGTCACCTTTGCTTTCTTGGGTACTGGAACAATGGTGGACGTCTTGAAGCAAGTGGTGACAACAGCAGACTGGGATAGGAAGAGATTGAATATGTCCGTAAACACTCCAGCCAGTTGGTCTGCGCATGCTCGGAGGACGCAGCTAGGGATACCGTCTGACCCAGCAGCCTTGCGTGGGTTAACACGCTTAAATGTCTTACTCACGTCGGCCATGGAGAACGAGAGCCCATAGTCCTTGCGAGCAGACGGTGTCAGTGGCACTGGGTTATCCTCAAAGCAGGTTGTCATAGAGAGGCTTTTATTCTCTATTTTGGTTAGGCCAGGATGTGACTAGGGTGGGCATTCTAGTTTCTTTATTTCTATGTTTTCTGTTTCTATGTTTTGGCCGGGTATGGTTCTCAATCGGGGACAGCTGTCTATCGTTGTCTCTAATTGGGAATCATACTTAGGCAGCCTGTTTTTCCACCTTAGTTGTGGGTAGTTGACTTTGTTAGTGGCCTGTATAGCCCTAGTAAGCTTCACGTTCGTTTTTGTTGTTTTTTGTTTTTGTTGGCGACATTCAAAATAAAAAGAAATGTACGCTCACCACGCTGCACCTTGGTCCGGTCATTTCCCTGATGACGTTCGTGACACTCAGTCACCATGTCCATGTATATGTCAATGTTATGCTCAGAGACAACCCGGAACATATCCCAGTCCGTGTGATCAAAACAATCTTGAAGCATGGATCCTGATTGGTCAGACCAGCATTGAATAGACCTTAGCACAGATACTTCCTGTTTGAATTTCTGCCTATACAGAGGGAGGAGCAGAATGGAGTCGTGATCTGATTTTCTGAAGGGAGGGCGGGAAGGGCCTTGTAGCCATCATGGAAGGGAGAGTAACAATGGTCGAGAGTTTTTGTAGTGCGAGTACTACAGGGAATGTGTTGATAGAACTTCGGTAGCGTTTTCCTAAAATTTGCTTTGTTAAAATCCCCAGCTACAATAAATGCTGCCTCGGGATATGTGGTTTCCAGTTTGCACAAAGTCCAGTGCAGTTTCTTGAGGGCCGTCGTGGTATTGGCTTGAGGGGGAATATACATGGCTGTGACTATAACCGAAGAGAATTCTCTCGGGAGGTAATACGGTCGACATTTGATTGTGAGATATTCTAGGTCGGGTTAACAAAAGGACTTGCTTTCCTGTACATTATCACAATCATATTAATCATGAAACATACACCACCGCCTTTCTTCTTTCCGGAGAGTTCTTTATTCCTGTCTGCCTGATGTACTGAGAACCCAGCTGGCTGTATGGACGGGGACAGTATATCTGGTGAGAGCCATGATTCTGTGAGAGTATTTTACAGCCCCTGATGTCTCTCTGGAAGGAGATCCTCGCCCTGAGCTCGTCATCCAAGGACTGAACATTAGCGAGTAAAATACTCGGAAGCGGTGGATAGTGTGCACGCCTCCTGAGTCCGACTAGAAGCCGCCGACCTGCGGCCAACAAGAAAGAGTTCATCTCAGCCTATGCTTCCCTCCAGTCCCTCGACTTCTTGGCACTGACGGAAACATGGATTACCACAGATAACACTGCTACTCCTACTGCTCTCTCCTCGTCTTCCCACGTGCTCTCGCACACCCCGAGAGCTTCTGGTCAGCGGGGTGGTGGCACTGGGATCCTCATCTCTCCCAAGTGGACATTCTCTCTTTCTACCCTGACCCATCTGTCTATCGTCTCCTTTGAATTCCATGCTGTCACAGTTACCAGCCCTTTCAAGCTTAACATCCTTATCATTTATCGCCCTCCAGGTTCCCCTGGAGAGTTCATCAATGAGCTTGACGCCTTGATAAGTTCCTTTCCTGAGGATGGCTCACCTCTCACAGTTCTGGGTGATTTTAACCTCCCCACGTCTACCTTTGACTCATTCCTCTCTGCCTCCTTCTTTCCACTCCTCTCCTCTTTTGACCTCACCCTCTCACCTTCTCCCCTACTCACAAGGCAGGCAATACGCTTGACCTCATCTTTACTAGATGCTGTTCTTCCACTAATCTCAATGCAACTCCCCTCCAAGTCTCCGACCACTACCTTGTATCCTTTTCCCTCTCGCTCTCATCCAACACTTCCCACTCTGCCCCTACTCGGATGGTATCGCGCCGTCCCAACCTTCGCTCTCTCTCCCCCGCTACTCTCTCCTCTTCCATCCTATCATCTCTTCCCTCTGCTCAAACCTTCTCCAACCTATCTCCTGATTCTGCCTCCTCAACCCTCCTCTCCTCCCTTTCCGCATCCTTTGACTCTCTATGTCCCCTATCCTCCAGGCCGGCTCGGTCCTCCTCTCCTGCTCCGTGGCTCGACGACTCATTGCGAGCTCACAGAACAGGGCTCCGGGCAGCCGAGCGGAAATGGAGGAAAACTCGCCTCCCTGCGGACCTGGCATCCTTTCACTCCCTCCTCTCTACATTCTCCTCTTCTGTCTCTGCTGCTAAAGCCAATTTCTACCACTCTAAATTCCAAGCATCTGCCTCTAACCCTAGGAAGCTCTTTGCCACCTTCTCCTCCCTCCTGAATCCTCCCCCCCCCCCCCCCCTCCTCCCTCTCTGCGGATGACTTCGTCAACCATTTTGAAAAGAAGGTCGACAACATCCGATCCTCGTTTGCTAAGTCGTTTGCTAAGTCAAGTCTCCGCACCACGTGCTCTCACCACTGGTGTCCCCCAGGGCTCTGTCCTAGGCCCTCTCCTATTCTCGCTATACACCAAGTCACTTAGCCTGTTGGGGATGGGGGCGCTGTTTAGACTATTTATGCTAATGTGGCTAATTTTTTAAACGGCTTCCCACAAAATCCTTGATCGTACAATATGCATATTATTATTATTATTGGATAGAAAACAGTCTATAGTTTCTATAGGAGTTGAAATTTTGTCTCTAAGTGGAACAGAGCCCATTCTACAGCAATTTCCCTGACATGGAGTCAGATTTGAGAAATGTTGGCCACTTTTCTGAAGTCAGTTAAAAGGGCACTGTCGTTGCTATGACTATACGGACACTTCTTACGTCTTCCCCTGGATGCCTTTACGTGATGACGATTCCAACGGGCTCGATTGCGCGTTCACAGGCCCTACAAATGAAAAAACTCTGAAGCTAGTCATTCTTTGGGAGCTGCGTAACGCGCGTGGAAGACACCGACCCTCTCCTGTTCCAAGCGTTAGTTTAGCCTGTTATATTTCTCCGGTCATCTTTTCACTCGTTATAGGAGTTACAAACATCATAAGGTAGTTAATTTAAAGCGTTTTATAGCAATTTATATCCGTTTAGTGCGATTTTGGGACATTTATTTTTGCAACGATGTGAAAAGTTGGGCACGCTTTTCAGTTCATCCCGAACTCAGTTGACATTTCCACATGGCAAGAGGACAGCTTTCCACCAAAAGACGATTTCTCCCAAGAAAGGATCCTTTGCCCAAGATACTGATGGAAGAACAGCTCAAGGTAGGACATTTTTATTATGATAAATCGTGTTTCTGTCGAAACATTTTAGTGGCTTAGGACGCCATGTTTTTTGACGTAGCTTCGCTTGGCGCAAACTGTATTGAAAAGTAAGGATAAATTAAAAAATGTAATAACGCAATTGTATTAAGAATTAAATTGTCTATCAATCCCTGTCCACCCTATATTTTTTAGTCACGTTTATGAGTATTTATGTATAAGAGTAGATCACTGTCTAAGTGGCGCAAGGACGTTTTCTTTACCAGCTTGTCTACATTTCACATTGTCTAACCATGATTTTGGTGGCTAAATATAAACATTTTCGATCAAACTGTATATGCATGTTGTAATGTGATGTTACAGGAGTGTCATCGGAAGAATTCTGAGAAGGTTAGTGAAAAAATTAATATCTTTTGGCGATGTTGACTTTTATCGCTCACTTTGGCTAGAATCAATGCTGGGCTGCTAATTGCTATGTGCTAAGCTAATATAACGATTTATTGTGTTTTCGCTGTAAGACACTTAGAAAATCTGAAATATTGTCTGTATTCACAGGATCTGTGTCTTTCGATTCGTGTATGCTGTGTATTTTTACGAAATGTTTGATGATTAGTAGTTAGGTAAACACGTTGCTCATTGTAATTATTCTAGTCCATTTGTGATGGTGGGTGCAATTGTAAACTATGCCATATACCTGAAATATGCACTTTTTTCTAACAAAACCTATCCCATACCATAAATATGTTATCAGACTGTCATCTAATGAGTTTTTTTGTTGGTTAGGGGCTATAAATATCTTAGTTTAGCCGAATTGGTGATGGCTACTGGTGTTGGTGGACAAATAAAAGATGGTGGATTATGCTAATGTGTTTTTAGGTAATAGATGTACATCTTTACATATTGTGTCTTCCCTGTAAAACATTTTAAAAATCGGAAATGTTGACTGGATTCATAAGATCTGTGTCTTTCATTAGCTGTATTGGACTTTAATGTGTGAAAGTTAAATATTTAAAAAAAATATTTTTTTTGAATTTCGCGGCACTGGTTTTTCAGTGGGGGGGGGGGGGGTGCCGCTAGCGCCACGCTGATCCTAGACAGGTTAGCTCTGTCATATCCTCACATGGTCTCTCCTATCATTGCTATGCCCTTCTGATAACCAGGTGGCGAATCGCATCTCTGCATGTCTGGCAGACATATCAGTGTGGATGACGGATCACCACCTCAAGCTGAACCTCGGCAAGACGGAGCTGCTCTTCCTCCCGGGGAAGGACTGCCCGTTCCATGATCTCGCCAACACGGTTGACAACTCCATTGTGTCCTCCTCCCAGAGTGCTAAGAACCTTGGCGTGATCCTGGACAACACCCTGTCGTTCTCAACTAACATCAAGGCGGTGACCCGTTCCTGTAGGTTCATGCTCTACAACATTTGCAGAGTACGACCCTGCCTCACACAGGAAGCGGCGCAGGTCCTAATCCAGGCACTTGTCATCTCCCGTCTGGATTACTGCAACTCGCTGTTGGCTGGGCTCCCTGCCTGTGCCATTAAACCCCTACAACTCATCCAGAACGCCGCAGCCCGTCTGGTGTTCAACCTTCCCAAGTTCTCTCACGTCACCCCGCTCCTCCGCTCTCTCCACTGGCTTCCAGTTGAAGCTCGCATCCGCTACAAGACCATGGTGCTTGCCTATGGAGCTGTGAGGGGAACGGCACCTCCGTACCTTCAGGCTCTGATCAGGCCCTACACCCAAACAAGGGCACTGCGTTCATCCACCTCTGGCCTGCTCGCCTCCCTACCTCTGAGGAAGTACAGTTCCCGCTCAGCCCAGTCAAAACTGTTCGCTGCTCTGGCACCCCAATGGTGGAACAAACTCCCTCACGACGCCAGGTCAGCGGAGTCAAACACCACCTTCCGGAGACACCTGAAACCCCACCTCTTTAAGGAATACCTAAGATAGGACAAAGTAATCCTTCTAACCCCCCCCCCCCCTTAAAAGATTTAGATGCACTATTGTAAAGTGGTTGTTCCACTGGATATCATAAGGTGAATGCACCAATTTGTAAGTCGCTCTGGATAAGAGCGTCTGCTAAATGACTTAAATGTAATGTAAATGTAGAAGTCCACTCCAAATAACTCTTCTCCTCCGGTGACGTCTTGGAGCAGCCTCTGGGATAAGTTAAATTGCCCTGGGGGGTACGAACAAAGGATCGAATTCGGGAAAGTCATATTTCTGGTCGTCATGCTGGTGAGTTACCGCCACTCTGATATCCAAAAGTTATTTCCGGCTGTATGTAATAACACAAACAACTTTCTGAGCTAATAATGTAAAAAATAACACACAAAAAAAACGAAATACTGCAAAGTTGCTTAGGATCTAGAAGCAGAGCTGCAATGTCTATTGGCGCCATCTTCTTCATTATGGGATATTGTGTGTAGATTGATGTGAAAAGAAATATATAGAAATTGTAACAATTCCAGTGGTGGAAACAAGAGTCAGGTGCAGAGAGCAGGAATCTCTTACAAAAGGTGGAATTTATTTCCTTCACGTAATCACCTACAAAACGGTGACGCCACTTTAAACACTGGGCGCGTAAAGAAAAAATGTCCAACATCAATAGAATGACGAAATCCACAAAATACACACCACAAACACGAAACAGAAAATCAAGCCCGCACAAAAAGGAGCGGGCAAACTGGGTTTAAATAACCCCTAATCTAAACATACAACAGGTGAAACAAATTAGACAAACTAAAAGGATAACAGAAAAGGGGATCGGTGGCAGCTAGTAGACCGGAGACGACGACCGCCGAGCGCCGCCCGAACGGGAAGAGGCACCATCCTCGGCGGGACTCGTAACAGTACCCCCCTCCCGACGCGCGGCTCCCGCAGCGCGCCGACTCCGGCCTCGAGGACGACCCGGAGGACGAGGAGCAGGGCGCTCCGGATGGAGGCGGTGAAAGTCCCTCAACAGGGACGGATCCAAGATGTCCCCCACCGGTACCCAGCATCTCTCCTCCGGACCGTACCCCTCCCAGTCCACGAGGTACTGCAGGCCCCTCACCCGGCGTCTTGAGTCCAGAATAGTTCTGATCCTATACGCCGGGGACCCCTCGATGTCGAGAGGGGGAGGAGGGACCTCCGGCACCTCACCTTCCTGCAGGGGACCAGCTACCACCGGCCTGAGGAGAGACACATGAAACGAGGGGTTAATACGATAGTAAGAGGGAAGTTGTAACCTATAACACACCTCGTTTATCCTCCTCAGGACTTTAAATGGCCCCACACACTGCGGCCCCAGCTTCCGGCAGGGCAGGCGGAGGGGCAGGTTTCGGGCCGAGAGCCAGACCCTGTCCCCTGGTGCAAACACAGGGGCCTCACTGCGGTGGCGGTCAGCGCTCCTCTTCTGCCGTTCACTGGCCTGCTTAAGAGAGTCCTGGACCGCTCGCCAGGTCTCTCTAGAGCGCTGTACCCATTCCTCCACCGCAGGAGCCTCAGTCTGGCTCTGGTGCCACGGAGCCAGGACCGGCTGGTACCCCAGTACACACTCGAAAGGCGACATGTTCGTAGATGAGTGGCGGAGTGAGTTCTGGGCCAACTCCGCCCACGGGACGTACCTCGCCCATTCTCCTGGCCGGTCCTGGCAATACGACCTCAGAAACCTACCCACCTCCTGGTTCACTCTCTCCACCTGCCCATTACTTTCGGGGTGATACCCAGAGGTAAGGCTGACCGAGACCCCCAGACGCTCCATAAACGCCCTCCATACCCGGGACGTGAACTGGGGACCTCGATCAGATACGATATCCTCCGGCACCCCATAATGCCGGAAGACGTGGGTAAATAGAGCCTCCGCAGTCTGTAGGGCCGTAGGGAGACCAGGCAATGGGAGGAGACGACAGGACTTAGAGAACCGATCCACAACGACCAAAATGGTAGTGTTCCCCTGAGACGGAGGAAGATCCGTCAAAAAATCTACTGATAGATGAGACCATGGCCGTTGTGGAACCGGAAGGGGTTGTAACTTCCCCCTTGGTAGGTGCCTAGGAGCCTTACTCTGAGCGCATACCGAGCAGGAGGAGACATAGAGTCTCACGTCCTTAGCCAAGGTGGGCCACCAGTATTTCCCTCTAAGACCACGCACTGTCCTCTCCACCCCCGGATGACCCGAAGCAGGTATTGAGTGAGCCCACCGAATCAATCGATCACGAACACCAAGCGGTACGTACCTACGGCCAGTCGGACACTGGGACGGCGCAGGTTCTACCCTCAACGCCCGCTCGATGTCCGCGTCCACCTCCCATACCACCGGAGCCACCAGACATGAGGCGGGAAGGATGGGAGTCGGATCGATGGGCCGGTCATCCGTGTCATAGAGACGAGACAGCGCGTCGGCCTTTGTGTTGAGGGAACCTGGTCGGTAAGAGATCGTAAATCTAAAACGAGTAAAAAACATGGCCCACCTCGCCTGACGCGGATTCAATCTCCTCGCCTCTCGGATATACTCCAGATTGCGATGGTCAGTCCAGATGAGAAAAGGGTACTTAGCCCCCTCAAGCCAGTGTCTCCACACCTTCAGGGCTTTTACCATAGCTAGTAACTCCCTGTCCCCCACATCATAGTTCCGCTCCGCCGGACTCAACTTCTTAGAAAAGAAAGCACAGGGACGGAGCTTCGGTGGCGTGCCCGAGCGCTGTGATAGCACGGCTCCAACACCAGCCTCGGACGCATCCACCTCCACTATGAACGCTAATGAAGGGTCCGGATGCGCCAACACGGGAGCCTCAGTGAAACGTGCCTTCAACTGGTTAAAAGCTCTCTCAGCCTCGGCCGACCACTGTAGACGCACCGGCCCTCCCTTTAGCAGTGAGGTAATGGGGGCCGCCACTTGGCCAAAACCCCGGATAAACCTCCGGTAGTAATTGGCAAACCCTAAAAACCGCTGCACCTCCTTTACCGTGGCTGGAGTCGGCCAATTACGCACGGCGTTAACGCGATCACACTCCATAACCACCCCTGACATGGAAATGCGATAACCCAGGAAGGAAACGGCTTGTTTGGAAAACACACATTTCTCAGCCTTGACGTATAGGTCATGCTCCAGCAGCCTCCCAAGAACCCTGCGCACCAGGGAAACATGCGCGGCGCGTGTAGCAGAATAGATCAGGATGTCATCAATATACACTACCACACCCTGCCCGTGCAGGTCCCTGAGAATCTCATCTACAAAGGATTGGAAAACGGCTGGAGCATTCTTTAACCCATACGGCATGACGAGGTACTCATAGTGGCCTGATGTGGTACTAAACGCTGTTTTCCACTCGTCTCCCTCCCGAATACGCACCAAATTATACGCGCTCCTAAGATCCAGTTTTGTGAAAAAACGTGCTCCGTGGAATGATTCCACCGCCGTAGCGATGAGAGGTAGCGGATAACTAAATCCCACTGTGATTGAATTTAGACCTCGATAATCAATGCACGGACGCAGTCCTCCCTCCTTTTTTCTCACAAAAAAGAAACTCGAGGAGACGGGTGACATGGAGGGCCGAATGAACCCCTGTCTCAGAGCTTCCGTGACATATGTCTCCATAGCCAACGTCTCCTCCTGTGACAAGGGGTACACATGACTCCTGGGAAGTGCAGCGTTCACCTGGAGGTTTATCACACAATCCCACCGTCGATGAGGTGGTAATTTAGTCGCTTTCTTTTTACTAAAAGCGATAGCCAAATCGGCATATTCTGGGGGAATGCGCACAGTGGAAAACTGGTCTGGACTCTCCACCGAGGTGGCACCGATGGAAACTCCCACACACCTACCTGAACACTCCTCTGACCACCCCTGAAGAGCTCCCTGTCTCCAGGAAATGAGGGGATTGTGAATGGCTAGCCAAGGAACCCCCAACACCACTGGAAACCCAGGTGAATCAATAAGGTAGAAACTAATCTGCTCCCTATGATCCCCCTGTGTTACCATGTCCAGCGGAATCGTGGCCTCCCTGACCAGCCCTGACCCTAGCGGTCGGCTATCTAAGGAGTGCACAGGGAAAGGAGGGTCTATCTGTACCAACGGAATACCCAACTTACGGGCTAGACCGCGATCCATAAAACTCCCAGCTGCGCCTGAGTCTACGAGCGCCTTATGCTGAAGAGAAGGGAAAAACGCAGGGAAGAAAATAATCAAAAACATGTGACCGACAGGAAGCTCTGGGTGAGTCTTGTGCCTACTCACCTGGGGTGATCGAGGAGTATTCCGCCTGCCATCTCCATTCCCAGAGGCGCTCCTCCAACACCGGTCTGAAGTGTGTCCTCTCCTGCCACAATAGGTGCAAGAGTAGCTACCTCCTCTGGCCCCCCTAGATGCAGCCCCTCCCAACTCCATCGGGGTTGAAGTGGGAGGACTGGGAGGTGGAACGGACAGGACCCCCTCTGAACGCCCGCGGGCAGCTAGCAGGTTGTCCAGTCGAATAGACATGTCAATTAACTCATCAAGAGAGAGCGTAGTGTCTCGACAAGCTAGCTCCCGACGGACGTCCTCCCGAAGGCTACATCGATAATGGTCCATCAGGGCCCTGTCATTCCACCCCGCGCCAGCAGCCAAGGTCCGGAACTCCAAAGCGAAGTCTTGCGCACTCCTCGTCTCCTGTCTGAGGTGAAACAGTCTCTCACCCACCGCTCGGCCCTCCTGAGGGTGGTCAAATACGGCCCGAAAGCGGCGAGTGAACTCTGGGTAGTTGTCCCGAACAGAGTCTGGGCCGTTCCAGACCGCATTAGCCCATTCCAGGGCTCTACCAGTCAGACAGGAGATGAGGAGGCTAACACTCTCCTCTCCAGAGGGAGTCGGACGAACAGTGGCCAAGTAGAGCTCCAACTGGAGCAAAAACCCCTGGCACCCAGCCACCGCTCCATCGTACTCCCTTGGGAGCGCAAGACGCAATGCACCCGAACCTGATGCTGACGTTGATGGGGAAGGTTGCCCCGTCTGGGAAGGAGCTGGGGTTGTAGTCGGGATACCACTCCTCTCCCATCGTTCCATCCTCTCCATCATCATGTCCATTGCTGTCCCTATTCGATGGAGAACGGCGGTGTGATGCTGGACACGCTCCTCCATCGATGGGAGAGGGGTGGTTGCTGCTTCTGCTGACTCCATTCCTTTTGGTGCGGGCTTCTGTAACAATTCCAGTGGTGGAAACAAGAGTCAGGTGCAGAGAGCAGGAATCTCTTACAAAAGGTGGAATTTATTTCCTTCACGTAATCACCTACAAAACGGTGACGCCACTTTAAACACTGGGCGCGTAAAGAAAAAATGTCCAACATCAATAGAATGACGAAATCCACAAAATACACACCACAAACACGAAACAGAAAATCAAGCCCGCACAAAAAGGAGCGGGCAAACTGGGTTTAAATAACCCCTAATCTAAACATACAACAGGTGAAACAAATTAGACAAACTAAAAGGATAACAGAAAAGGGGATCGGTGGCAGCTAGTAGACCGGAGACGACGACCGCCGAGCGCCGCCCGAACGGGAAGAGGCACCATCCTCGGCGGGACTCGTAACAGAAATTTTATAATAAGGCCTGACAAAGTTCAATTACTCTTTAACGGATGCCCCTTCTCACTTTTCTCCACACACTGAGAAAAATCTAAATAATCAGGTGTTATTTTTTGGCCAATACATGCGGCTTTTTGTTTATAATGCACTGTCCGCTCTTCCTTGAGGCTTTCCCAAGTTGATGCCCAAGAGACCAAACAGCCTCAGATCGCCCTCAGATCATGTTCAAGCCTCGGATTGGACATTTTAGTATTTTAGTATTTTGTACATGCCTTGTGCTGACATGACATTTTGTTGGTGCAAATCCATCCCTTGTAATCTATGTGGTGAAATGTCTGAAAGCAGGAGATGGGATCCATAGCTTAAAACAAACACAGCTACTGAGTTCACTGCCAGATACTTTTCTCCAAGAAGGTCTAAGTGGCACTTGGATATGCCACTGTGATAATGAAGATGGTTTGCCTAAGATTACCACAACAATTACTTTGTCTATGCTAAATGTGTTTAAATAGTTTAAAAAAAGATAAGAGTTGGGCTATAAGAAATATGTTTTATTCAAAGGGCCTTGGCAAAGCAGAGATAACAAAATACTTTTAATGTCACCTGTACAACAATATAGCCCTGTTAAAGTACAGTATGTGTCACGCCCTGACCATAGTTTGCTGTGTTTGTTTCTATGTTTTGTTTGGTCAGGGTGTGATCTGAGTGGGCATTCTATGTTGTTTGTCTAGTTTGTCTATTTCTATGTGTTTGGCCTGATATGGTTCTCAATCAGAGGCAGGTGTTTGTCGTTGTCTCTGATTGGGAGCCAAATTTAGGTAGCCTGTTTTGTATTGTGGTTTGTGGGTGATTGTTCCTGTTACTGTGTTCCTGTGTTTGTGTTCCTGTGTTTGTGTTGTCACTTTACGGGACTGTTTCGTCTTCGTTCGTTTATTCGTTATTTTGTTTGTTTCAATTATTCCTATTAAAATGGATACTCACCACGCTGCATCTTGGTCCGACATTTCTTACTCCTCGTCAGAGGAGGACGAAGAATTCCGTTACAGAATCACCCACCACCAAAGGACCAAGCAGCGTGGTAACGGGCAGCAGCAGCAGCGATCGCAGGACTCCTGGACCTGGGAGGAAATTCTGGACGGTAAGGGACCCTAGGCACAGGCTGGAGAATATCGCCGCCCTCGTGAAGAGCTGGAGGCAGCTAAAGCCGAGAGGCGGTGGTATGAGGAGGTAGCATGAAAGCGCGGCTGGAAGCCAGAGAGGCAGCCCCAAAAATGTCTTGTGGGGGGGACGGACGAGGAGTGTGGCTTTAGTCAGGTAGGAGACCTGAGCCAACTTCCCGTGCTTACCGTGGAGAGAGATGGTCCGGGCAGGCACCGTGTTATGCGGAGATACGCACGGTGTCTCCAGTACGTGTGCATAGCCCAGTGCGGTACATAGCAGCGCCTCGTATCGGCCGGGCTAGAGTGGGCATCGAGCCAGGTGCCATGAAGCCGGCTCTAAGCATTTGGTCTCCAGTGCGTCTCCTCAGGCCGGTGTACATGGCACCAGCCCTACGCATGGTGTCTCCAGTACGTGTGCATAGCCCAGTGCGGCCTATTCCACCTCGCCGCACTGGCATGGCTACGGTGAGCATTCAGCCAGGTAGGGTTGGGCAGGCTCGGTGCTCGAGACCTGTAATGCGCCTTCACGGTCCGGTCTATCCGGTGCCTTCTCCACGCACCAGCCCTCCTGTGGCAGCCCCACGCACCAGCTCTCCTGTGGCAACCCCACGCACCAGCCCTCCGGTGGCGGCACCACGTACCAGGCCTCCAGTTCCTGCTCCCCGCACTCGCCCAGTGGTGCGTGTCCCCAGCCAGGTACCACCAGTTCCGGCACCACGCACCAGGCCTACAGTGCGCCTCCAGGGTCCAGTATGCCCTGTTCCTGCTCCCCGCACTCGCCCTGAGGTGCATGTCCCCAGCCCGGTACGACCAGTTCCGGCACCACGCACCAGGCCTACAGTGCGCCTCGTCTGTCCTGAGCCGCCCGTCTGTCCTGAGCCGCCTGAGCCGCCCTTCAGTCAGGAGCCGCCTGAGCCGCCCTTCAGTCCGGAGCCGCCTGAGCCGCCCTTCAGTCAGGAGCCGCCTGAGCCGCCCTTCAGTCCGGAGGCGCCTGAGCCGCCCTTCAGTCCGGAGCCGCCTGAGCCGCCCTTCAGTCCGGAGGCGCCTGAGCCGCCCTTCAGTCCGGAGCCGCCTGAGCCGCCCTTCAGTCCGGAGCCGCCTGAGCCGCCCTTCAGTCCGGAGGCGCCTGAGCCGCCCTTCAGTCCAGAGGCGCCTGAGCCGCCCTTCAGTCCGGAGCTGCCCCTCAGTCCGGAGCTGCCCCTCAGTCCAGAAGCGCCCCTCAGTCCAGAGGCGCTCCTCAGTCCAGTGGGGTCCTTTATTAGGGTTCCCAGTTCAAGGTCGGCGGCGAGGGTCGCCGCTCAAAAGAGGTCACTGAAGCGGGTAATGACTATGGTAGAGTGGGGTCCACGTCCCGCGCCAGAGCCGCCACTGCGGACAGATGCCCACCCAGACCCTCCCCTATAGGTTTAGGTTTTGCGGCCATAGTCCGCACCTTGGTAGGGGGGTGGGGGGCGGGGGGGGGGGGGGGGGGGGGGTACTGTCACGCCCTGACCATAGTTTGCTGTGTTTGTTTCTATGTTTTGTTTGGTCAGGTTGTGATCTGAGTGGGCATTCTATGTTGTTTGTCTAGTTTGTCTATTTCTATGTGTTTGGCCTGATATGGTTCTCAATCAGAGGCAGGTGTTTATCGTTGTCTCTGATTGGGAGCCATATTTAGGTAGCCTGTTGTATTGTGGTTTGTGGGTGATTGTTCCTGTTACTGTGTTCCTGTGTTAGTGTTGTCACTTTACGGGACTGTTTCGTCTTCGTTCGTTTATTCGTTATTTTGTTTGTTTCAATTATTCCTATTAAAATGGATACTCACCACGCTGCATCTTGATCCGACATTTCTTACTCCTCGTCAGAGGAGGACGAAGAATTCCGTTACAGAATGTTTATAATATCATAAACAGTCTTTTATACGTTCCAAATTACATTTCAAATATTCATATGGTTTAAGGGGGCACTGTTGTCATGACAACAAGGTGAAGGCGCTCTACTCAAATGGCACAACAGAATCGTTCAGATTTACCAAAGCACATGACAACCATCTCCTATAATTGAGGGATGTCTCCTTTTCATATCTGGAAAATGACAAAGTAGTAGAAACTGATGCTGCTGCAGCATTGCTCATCTTCACAGTGGGAATCTAGTCGACATGGCTGTCTTGATAGAGGTCAGCTGGTGAACCTACAGTAGTACGTTAACATCAGGTGTGCTTTTCATTTGTTTGAATATCACTTCTTCAGGTCACCTATACAATCAGGGCTCTTAATTGTTTGGTTGTGTTGAATTCATTCAGCTGTTTTAGTGTCATAAAGATTACATCTACCGTTAGGCTTGAACAACCAATAGTCAATACAGCAGGTTGTCCTATCCCATTGAGGCCTTTGTCCTATGCTGTAATCTTCATATATTGTCCCTCCTCTTATGAAGTTCTCAACAAATGATCATTGGGTTATCATATGAATATATATGATAACCACTGGAATTAATGTTCTCCAGGCTATATGGACGCAATATTGTACAATTTGCTTCTCCCCGTTTTATTGTCATGGTTAGAAGGGATCCAGCTTTTGTCAAATGAAAGTCTATCGTGGAAAATTACATAATTAGACATGCTATCCCATGTTTTACTGTTTAAAGAATTGTCTCGTTATATGCTAGTGTTTTTTCTAACCTGATACAAACTTGTCTTTCTGGGACTTAGGCTGCGTTTCAAACTCATAAAAGACCTCCACTTACCCTCGCCTTATGTCCTTGGGGGAATCCTCGTCACTATCATGACACAAGGCGAGACCCAGATGCAAACACAGGAGGCAGATGGTTGGAGTCTTATGTTTATTAATTAAAAGGAGTAGGCAAGAGAATGGTCGTGGACAGGAAAAAGGTCAAAACCAGATCAGAGTCCAGGAGGTACAGAGTGGCAGACAGGCTTGTGGTCAAGGCAGGCAGAATGGTCAGGCAGGCGGGTACAAAGTCCAGAAAAAGGCAAGGGTCAAAACCAGCAGGACTACAAAAACTAAAACGCAGGAGAACAGGAAAACCGCTGGTTGACTTGGAAACATGCAAGACGAACTGGCACAGAGAGACAGGAAACATAGGGATAAATACACTGGGGAAAACAATCGGCACCTGGAAGGGGTGGAAACAATAACAAGGACAGTTGAAACAGATCAGGGTGTGACAGTCACCATTGGTCTAAACGATTAGCCAAACAAGGGAAGTTCGCAACGTAAGCTCCTCAACCCTTGTTTTTGATCGAGTTTGCGAGTGTACAGTTATGTACACTTCGGGGTTCTGAAACGCCCCATAATTAATTTCGCGATGATTGTACATCCACTAAGAAAAGTCAGCCAAAACTTAAAACCTAAACATCAATATGGAGAAGTCAACATACAAGTGTAAGTTAAAACTAATGTAAATAAGTTAGAAATTGTGCTACTAATGCACATGACGGCACAAACACGTCTCGTAAAAGTAATGATGTTTTTGTTTGGTTATCTTTTGGAAATTGGATAAATAAAACATTTTCCTGGTTTACGGTCGGATATACCACAGCTGTCAGCCAATCAGCATTCAGGGCTCGAACCATCCAGTTTATAATAATAATTATATAGTTAATATAAGTAGACATGCAATCATAATTGACTGTAGCGCATATAAAGCACCCACAAGCTACCGGTGGCAGAAAACACACGAACGGGTGATGAATTTCCAGGCATGGGCGGTCCATTTAAAATGAATTCCTTCCTCCCTCGCCCCTTGCCCTGCAAGTGTATACTCGTCAGACGTCATGATGCGTCATCAGAAGTGTCCACTTAATTTGAAGGCTGAGAGGAGAGGGTGTGTCTTTTCAGTGTTTGTAATGCAGCTATAGTGTTTGTAATGCAGCTATAGTGTTTGTAATGCAGCTATAGTGTTTGTAATGCAGCTATAGTGTTTGTAATGCAGCTATAGTGTTTGTAATGCAGCTATAGTGTTTGTAATGCAGCTATAGTGTTTGTAATGCAGCTATAGTGTTTGTAATGCAGCTATAGTGTTTGTAATGCAGCTATAGTGTTTGTAATGCAGCTATAGTGTTTGTAATGCAGCTATAGTGTTTGTAATGCAGCTATAGTGTTTGTAATGCAGCTATAGTGTTTGTAATGCAGCTATAGTGTTTGTTGTGAATGCAGTTAGACGGTTGAGCCCTGAGGCTGTCAACCTTGTGCTATCTTAAGTCTACACAGTGTCTAAAAGGTCATTCGTTGTGTATCTGCTGACTGCCACATATACAGAAAGGGGTTGTGTTTTCTCTGTAAAAGCAGAGACTCGGCTATGTTTGTTAAGCTTTCAACTCTGAGCCATTCTTGGTGATGGTTGATATGCTTCATTTTTGCAAATCTTATAATAAAGTGTTGTTTGAAAGAATCTGCAGTCTCTCTTCCCTTTTGATTAGATATTCCACGACACGTCTTATTTTACATTTTCGTAGCAGGTTAGGAGAATTAGGTTATGGTTATGAAAAGGGTTAGGGTTAGTTAAAATTAACAAAAATTACTTTTGACAATTTGACCAAAGCTGGATCCCTTTTAGCCAGGACCCCTTTTTCAGAGACGTTTCCTTTGCACAGGAAAAATGTGGCCTTTGATAACATTTCAAGGAATTCTACTACACATTATATGACTGGAGAAATTAGCTGAATCTCTTTTAATACGATGGTAGCCTATGCCACTAAATTAAGCGCTTAGTGATAATTTAGGCTATTAATATCTAATCTATTCATAACATTAGGAATAGTAGGCTTACATTTGTCTGCAAATGCAATGATAGAGGCATGCAATCCATTCTTATAAAGGTGCATTTTTATGGTGAAAAATAGCTTCCCCAAAACTTTTAACTCACGCGACACATGCTAATTGCTAGACTACAAGCTATCTAGCTAATTTTGTCTATCCTGGTGTACAAAAGGCTGTGAAGTATTTGTAGGTAATCATATCAGTAATGTTAATTCATCATATGAGAGTTGTAGCTCTGCCCACCGGTGAAGTGGAGCAGAGCATGCTGGGCGATCTCAAGCTCAGAGAAGAAGATTAGCTCGAGAGAAGTCAAGTGAGACAAAGTTCTAGCCATCCTTGTGTTTTCCCACCCGTTATCTTTCATTGTGTTAGCCAAGGCCGGTGTGCGTCCTTGTTGATATTTAAGTACATATTTTATATCTTTCAGGTGTTTATGTCTGAAAATGCACTGCGACGTTAATGTCATATTTATGGTTATGCTTGTTGTAGTTTCTACTGCTAGCTATTGTGAGCTGGCTAGCTCTGTAATGGTTGTCTTATCATTTCGGACATTTAATCCAGTATTTGTTTAGGATAATGTCCCCCGGTGCGTCGTTTATATGCTCTGTAATTGTATATGCTACATCATTATATGGGTTTTACATTGTATTTCACTGTTTAGAGGTATTTAAGTTCATTGTGCAGTTGTAGCCCTGTACTGAAGATGATGGTGCTATGCTTTGTAGTACACGTGCAGCAGCACCCCTTAGATCTAAAATTAGTAGTCACGTTGTATTGCGCTGTATGGTCCTGTATAACATTGTCATCATAGTCATGTTCTAGCCATGCATATTTTTTATAAGAGATGTGAATTGGAGATTATATTCTGTCATTCACTATTGTATCTTTATTTCTCTCTTGCAGACCACACACACACTTTGGTTGAGGCAAGTTGCCAGACCACTAAGTTCCTTAGCCCACCCATACTACATACACTGTGCGGTGCTGTTCCGTGCCTGTGCATCTTCAGCGTTATTAAACCCCCTCAACTGGAATCCTACCTGTCTGTCATCTGTGTCCTTACCAGCACATGGGAGCGAACCTAACCTAAAGAATATACAGTCCATCAAGTCCTCACTTACACCTGGTTAGCATTACAGCTTAACTAAACTCGAAATCGATCAGACTTGACTTACCACTGATGACATGATCGTAGTAGACCCGTTATTGACAGCTGTCTGGGTTCAGGTCTTGACGGGCAAATAGGTTTCTTCACTTTTCTGACAATTCTTGAGTCTTATCTTGGTTTCACCAATGGTGTTTCATGATTGCGGGGAATCTGTAAGCATATTTTGTCCCCGTTGTCTGTCCTGCCTTGTTACAGCAGCCAAATACTTTACAAAAAATTACCGTGGTGACGAATCAACTAGTTTTAGGCACTGTTATCATGCAGTTTGGGGTAGCCACTTGGCTGTTATTGTCAGAAGAATTAATGCGGGGTCTTCCAACATGGCCGCCAGGAGGCGTCGTACGTCAACTGCAAGCCCTCTAATGTCACTCTAGTAGCTAAAGATCCTAAAAGCACATTATCGGGGTGGTGTTTGGGGAGGGGAAGGGGAGCCTGGGAGGATGGTACCACAGATAGAACAATGAGACATATGTTACACTGGATGTATAAATCTAAAGCACCCTGTTGGCATTTCCACTCACCACCAGATATGGTTATGAGAGAAAGCTCAGTGCCAAGCAGTGTGAGAAGATGGAGCGAGATTGCTTTTGCCCGACATTCTGCACATTTGATCAATGATGGAACGTTTGAATTTAGTTTTTGCACATGCGTACATAGTAGACATTCCCTAACTGAAATATGCAAATACATGCTCGAACGCGCTAATAGGATCTTGCTAACTCGTGCATGATTTTTATAACTAAAAGACAATTTATAACTGGGCTCATCTGCATTTTTCCATTAGGGAACGCCTACTCTGTGAAATGTGCGCAATAACTCAATTCACCTTTGCACTCCTGAACAACGCGATTTTTTAAAACTTGCAAAATGTAAAGTCTACAAACTTTAGTTGACTCTGTACATAACATATTTTAGTTTTGGGAACAGAAAACTATTGACATCAAATGTTAGATCGATGAGAGAATTTGCAGAATGTCAGCCAAAATCCATTTCGTTCCATCATTTTTTGGCGGCAGCGGTACTGTACGACATACCGGAAGTACCAACAAGCACTCATCCAGTGAAGGTTGCCAGTTCGAGTGAAGGAAGCAGAGTACGTGGATCGGCGGAGAGAGGTGAGAATATGACTGTGTAGCAAGCTAGCTAACTAAATATAGTTTTATTCAACAGTCACTTTTATTGCTTTGTTTTTATCTACTGATAAGCTGTAGATAACTGAGCTGACTTAGCTATAAATTAGCTTCGACGCAACCAAGAGGGTTTTTACATTGTGCTGGACTGTAAAAACTATTGGTTGCATCGAGGTTAGCTACTGTGTCTGTCTGTCTGCAACGTTAGCTAGTTAAAGTTAACTATAGCTAGCTAGCATTTTATCGATAAATCAATTTCAAGTTGTCATAATGACAGACATGAAAAGAATAATGTAGCTAGTTGTCTATGTTATGGTTATTATTAGTCAGGGTAAGTTAGCCATAAAAGCAACATGGTCGCTTTAGCCAGGCCTGCCAGTCAATACGATGTCCTTGCCATAGACGTCTTAAACCGTCTCCGCCTCTAATCAAACTAGCTACGTCTTTTAGCTTGCTCCTAATACAGTATTTCAATATGCACTGTTAAATTGTAGTTTGGTCGTAAATTGGTGTAGAAGTCTTTCTATGGACATCTGGCAGATTACTTTCATAGCAATGGCTTCCTCTATGTGCACAGTCATTGACGACCAGGAAGTGCCAGCTTTGACCTTGATGGTATAGTTAGGGCTGTCTAAGCCATACTATAAATTATCTCTGCTGACGTGTGTGTAGTGTTAGCAACCATAGGAAATATCATACATAATGTAGCCATGAGAGAGACATCTCATTATAATTATTATTAGCTAACATAAACTGATTTAGCTGGACATGATGAAGAAGATGGGGATTACTTTGTCATGATTCAAAAAAGTGTGTCTGTATATTTGGTATAAGGGTCCTGGTTCTCTAAAGCCTCTAATCCCAGAGCCGACTAGGTGAAAAATGTGTAGATGTGCCTTTGAGCGAGGCACTTTAAAAAATTGTTTGTTTAACTTGTAAGTCGCTTTGCATAAGAATGACTAAAATATAAAAATGTCTTAAGTGTGCTATACTTGTGACACCCATGGTGGGTGTGTGTGTTTGGATGTAAAACTGTTTGTGATGGGTGTGTGTATTTGGGCGTCGAACTGTTTCTGATGGGTGTCTGTTCTCTTGCCAACCACAATGAAACGGCGGGAGAAATGCATGTATCTAGAACTGATCTAGAACTCCTCACAATCAAATGTAGACCGCATTATCTACCAAGGGAATTCACTTCGGTCATAATCACAGCCGTATATATTCCCCCCCAAGCAGACACATCGATGGCCCTGAACGAACTCTATCTGACTCTCTGTAAACTGGAAACCACACACCCTGAGGCTGCATTCATCGTAGCTGGGGATTTTAACAAGGCTAATCTAAAAACAAAACTCCCTAAATTCTATCAGCACATCGATTGTCCGACCAGGGCTGGCAAAACTCTGGACCATTGTTATACTAACTTCCGCGACGCATATAAGGCCCTCCCCCGCCCTCCTTTCGGAAAAGCTGACCACGACTCCATTTTGTTGATTCCAGCCTACAAACAGAAATTAAAACTACAAGCTCCCGCGCTCAGGTCTGTTCAACGCTGGTCCGACCAATCTGAATCCACGCTTCAAGACTGCTTTGATCACGCGGATTGGAATATGTTCCGCACGGCGTCCAACAACAACAATGATGAATATGCAGATTCGGTGAGCGAGTTCATTAGGAAGTGCATTGACGATGTCGTACCCAGAGCAACGATTAAAACATTCCCAAACCAGAAACCGTGGATTAACGGCAGCATTCGCGTGAAACTGAAAGCGCGAACCACTGCTTTTAACCAGGGCAAGGTGACCGGAAACATGACCGAATACACACAGTGTAGCTATTCTCTCCGCAAGGCTATTAAACAGGCTAAGTCCCAGTACAGAGACAAAATTGAATCGCAATTCAACAGCTCAGACACAAGGGGTATGTGGCAGGGTCTACAGTCTATCACGGATTACAAAAAGAAAAGCAGCCCCGTCGCGGATCAGGATGTCTTGCTCCCAGACAGGCTAAATACCTTTTTTGCCCGCTTTGAGGATAATACAGTGCCACTGTCACGGCCCACTACCAAAACCTGCGGGCTCTCCTTCACTGCAGCCGAGGTGAGTAAAACATTTAAACGTGTTAACCCTCGCAAGGCTGCAGGCCCAGACGGCATTCCCAGCCGCGTCCTCAGAGCATGCGCAGACCAGCTGGCTGGTGTGTTTACGGACATATTCAATCAATCCTTAGCCCAGTCTGCTGTTCCCACATGCTTCAAGAGGGCCACCATTGTTCCTGTTCCCAAGAAAGCTAAGGTAACTGAGCTAAACGACTACCGCCCCGTAGCACTCACTTCCGTCATCATGAAGTGCTTTGAGAGACTAGTCAAGGACCATATCACCTCCACCCTACCGGACACCCTAGACCCACTCCAATTTGCTTACCGACCCAATAGGTCCACAGACGACGCAATCGCAACCACACTGCACACTGCCCTAACCCATCTGGACAAGAGGAATACCTATGTGAGAATGCTGTTCATCGACTACAGCTCAGCATTTAACACCATAGTACCCTCCAAACTCGTCATCAGGCTCGAGACCCTGGGCCTCGACCCCGCCCTGTGCAACTGGGTCCTGGACTTCCTGACGGGCCGCCCCCAGGTGGTGAGGGTAGGTAACAACATCTCCACCCCGCTGATCCTCAACACTGGGGCCCCACAAGGGTGCGTTCTGAGCCCTCTCCTGTACTCCCTGTTCACCCACGACTGCGTGGCCATGCACGCCTCCAACTCAATCATCAAGTTTGCGGACGACACTACAGTGGTAGGCTTGATTACCAACAACGACGAGACGGCCTACAGGGAGGAGGTGAGGGCCCTCGGAGTGTGGTGTCAGGAAAATAACCTCACACTCAACGTCAACAAAACAAAGGAGATGATTGTGGACTTCAGGAAACAGCAGAGGGAGCTCCCCCCTATCCACATCGACGGGTCAGTAGTGGAGAAGGTGGAAAGTTTTAAGTTCCTCGGTGTACACATCACGGACAAACTGAATTGGTCCACCCACACAGACAGCGTTGTGAAGAAGGCGCAGCAGCTTCTCTTCAACCTCAGGAGGCTGAAGAAATTCGGCTTGTCACCAAAAGCACTCACAAACTTCTACAGATGCACAATCGAGAGCATCCTGTCGGGCTGTATCACCGCCTGGTACGGCAACTGCTCCGCACACAACCGTAAGGCTCTCCAGAGGGTAGTGAGGTCGGCAGAACGCATCACCCGGGGCAAACTACCTGCCCTCCAGGACACCTACACCACCCGATGTCACAGGAAGGCCATAAAGATCATCAAGGACAACAACCACCCAAGCCACTACCTGTTCACCCCGCTATCATCCAGAAGGCGAGGTCAGTACAGGTGCATCCAAGCAGGGACCGAGAGACTGAAAAACAGCTTCTATCTCAAGGCCATCAGACTGTTAAACAGCCACCACTAACATTTAGCGGCCGCTGCCAACAAACTGACTCAGCTCCAGCCACCTTAAAAAATGGGAATTGATGGAAATTATGTAAAAATGTACCACCAGCCACTTTAAACAATGCCACCTAATATAATGTTTACTTACCCTACATTACACATCTCTTATGTATATGTATATACTGTACTCTATATCATCTACTGCATCTTGCCATCTTTATGTAATACATGTACCACTAGCCACTTTAAACTATGCCACTTTATGTTTACATACCCTACAGTACTCATCTCATAGGTATATACCGTACTCTATACCATCTACTGCACCTTGCCTATGCCGTCTGTACCATCACTCATTCATATATCTTTATGTACATATTAGTAGTTGCGGAATTGTTAGGTTAGATTACTTGTTGTTATTACTGCATTGTCGGAACCAGAAGCACAAGCATTTCGCTACACTCGCATTAACATCTGCTAACCATGTGTATGTGACTAATAAATTTGATTTGATTTTGATTTGATTTGATGTATAGTTTCCTGGTTCTGACTTGGCTACGCCCCCCCACAGAGGCAGATTAAAGATACATCATTTTCAGTTGATGCCGTCAGTTTCTTAGCCTTGCCCCAGATCAGTTTCTCAGGTTTTGTTATTTGTGTGTGTGTTTTGTCTCCAGTGTGAGAGAAGGCCAAGGTCTAGTTTTGAGTCTTAGCAAGGTTAGGGAGAGAGGGGAAGGGATTGAGAGGTCTGCCTGTGTGTCTCTGTGATCATTTCTTGTGTTGCGTCACCTCATGTTGGTTGGTAGCAGAAGTATTTCTGTGTCAGTTGTGGCTTTGATTGTAACTTCCTGCCTGAAGCAACCTGCGCTTGACACAACTAAACTCTGTATTTACACAACAAATATTCCTGGACCTGATGCGTATCACTGGTTCGGTGAATGACTGATCTGTTTTGTGTCTACAGTACAGCCCTATTCTCCATGAAGGGTTTATTCATTCCCTCCACCTTAAAGTGTTATTAAACATGCTGGAAATTTTATATTGCCTATTGCTTACACCAATCCAATGATTTAAACCACGAGGGGGAGTGAAGAGGTGCAGACTAGAAGTCTTCATGGATCCACCTGTACTCGAATACCCAGACCCAATCCGGGACTCAGGCGGGTCTGGATCCAGAATTCTAAAGAATGTTGTGGTTCTGGGTTGGATCTGATATGATTGTCACAGATCTCGGGTATATGTCATTTTAGCTGACTTGTCTGGAAGGGCCTTTACAGATCCGAACAGGAATGCTGCAGTAGAGAGAGAGAGATGAATTTAATAATTTATGCAATTGCTCTTGCTTTACACGAGAGTGGAGCATGGTAGCTTGTTGTTGGCCAATCATTAGTTATCACATTGGCAATAGGCTGCATAGAGCCTCGCGTGGCAAAAGTAAGGAGATATTTAATCAATGAAAGAAGGACTTAAAATGACAGAATTAAAAGGAGAAGGATAGGCTACATTGACCAAGAGCCAACAGGCAGGCTACTTAATATTCAGAATGGAGTTATTTGTAACTGTAGGATCAGAAAGCGCAGGCACTGCAGCCTCAGTTAGCCTAGCTAGCTAACGTTAGCTACCTTAACTAACTTCTCCCGGTTTGATGCAGTCAAGACGGGTACTACGTAATCATATTTGATGATAAATAACCTAGCTATGGCAGCTATTAGTCTACTATGGCAGTTATTAGTTTACTATAGCACGAGTTGGCTTTATATAACTTCAGGGAGAAGGGAGAGGAACGGAATGAGGATATAAGTCCAAAAATGACTTTAGACTAACCTTCCCTGTTTCTTTCAACGCCCTTCTCACTCGGTCTTCTACCTCCCTCTCACTGCTTCTCTCTCCTCCAGATTTACCATGGCAGCAACTATTAATCAAGTGAGGTCGTCGCTTTCCAAAATGGTGAGCATCTCTCATACACGCACACAATATTGGCCTCAGACCCCAACAAACACATAATTTCTCTATTTTCTATCCCTCACTTTCTTTTGTGTGTGTAGTTTAAGAGTGAGCGGTACAGCCCCTTCACTCTGCAGTCAGACGGAGAGAGCCATGTGGAGGTGAAGCTGTCTGATGACATAGATGACCACGCCCCCTCTGAGCAGGCAGGCCAACCAGGGGGCTCGCCCTCCTACAGACCCCGCCCCAAGCGGAACTACCACAACGTGTGTTACCTGGCCCTTGGAATCTTTATCTTCATCATTGGTGCATAGTCTTCTTCACTCTCTCTTATGTCTTTGTCACACTCGTCCTTGCTCCCTGCGCAAATTCGTCTTGCATTGCCCGGTGCCCCGGGTGGGTGGAGTTTGCGTTTTTTAGACCATTCCATTGGTACTAAAGTAAAATCTACACCCACCCACCAGGGAACTGGGTGATGCAAAACAAACCTTCTCTCTCTTTAACCAATCCCTGCCTCGTCTCTGTTTCAGGTTATCTGATTGGCTATGTGAGCCACCGTTCTACTCTCCAGGAGCCAATCCCTTGTGATTCTGAACAGGAAGTTCGCGTGGCTAAGGAGGCTGTAGTAGAATACGCTCTATCCTGGACCGACATCACCAGCCTGCTGGCGCGGAGACTGACTCCTGACGCCTTCAACAGCAGACTGAGGTACACACACACCTGAAAAGACTAATTAAGTGAACTGTCCTGCCTCTCTCTCTCTTACTGTCTGTCTTTCTTTCTGTCGGTTTCTCTCTCTGTCTGTCTCTCTCTGACTTTCTCTGTCTCTCTTTCTGTCTCTGTGCAGTGATGTTGAACAGACAGATCACACAGCGGGGAGCACTGGCGACAACATTCTGGGAAATCATGTGTTGGAAAGCTTTAAGAGTCTGGAGATGGAGCCCTGGACTGACATACACTATGTCCAACTACAGACGCCCAACAGGTACTCGTACACACACATACTCGGTCTCGTACACACACGCGCAAAATTCCACTCTGCGTCTAACGGTCTCCCCTCCAATCCCCTTTCCCCACAGTGAGAAGCCAAACCGTGTACTGATTGGCCAAGATGAGGTGTGCCAGCCTAAGGGCTATCTGGCCTATAGCGCCACAGGAAAAGCTAAGGTCAGCCAATCAATGTTCACATTGACTGATGATCTTTTGATATTTTGGCCCAATATAATCTAAGGTTAAATGCTTGGAAAGGAACATGTTGTAACATATTTTCTGCCACTTAATGTTTGCAATCACAGTTGTTGCCTGAATCTCACAAGGGGGATCTGTTTTGTGTGTCTGCAGGGCAAGGCGGTGTATGGTAACTATGGGAGACAGGAGGACTTGGCACTGCTACAGACTCTGAAGGTTGGGCTGAATGGCACCGTGATTCTACTGAGAGCTTCAGGACAGATCAGCCTGGCACAGCAGGTGTGTGTGTGTGTGTGTGTGTGTGTGTGTGTGTGTGTGTGTGTGTGTACGCGCGCGCGATACAATATGTAACAATGGATTTTGGTGTTCTTACCTGTGTTTGTGTTTCAGGTGGCTAATGTAGCTGCATTGGGAGTATCTGCTGTGTTGATTTACTCCGAACACAAGAATCAAACTACTGAACTATATGGACATGTGAGCACACACACACACCACTCCAGAGTGAATCTTATTTAGTGATGATTACTGAGCGTGATCCAGAGGTGCTGCTTCAACTGCAGCCCTTTAGTTCTGATGTCGTAGCTCTGATTGTGTGACGTTCTCCTGTAGGTCCATCTAGGTTCTGGAGACCCCTATACTCCAGGGTTCCCCTCGTTCAACCACACCCAGTTCCCTCCCACCCAGTCCTCTGGTCTGCCCAATATACTGGCCCAAAGCATTACTGCTCAGACTGCTGTCAAGATACTAAAGTAAGACCTCTCACACACACACACACACACATACACCTACCTACCTACCTAACTGTGTGTCTGTCTCTCCCCAGACGTATAGGTGGGCCTGATTCTCCTCCCAGTTTTAAAGGAAACCTGGACAATGTGAAGTACACCCTGGGAGGGGTCAGTAGTGAGGATGTCACAGTGGAGGTGAACAACGTGCTGCAGGACACTGAGATACACAACGTCTTTGGAGTCATCAAGGGCTTCACAGAGCCAGGTATGTGTGTGACCCCAGCAGGAATCGAGCCTAGGACCATGGCGTGGTTAACACAATGCACTTTCCAACCGAGGCACGCAGTCTTTTTGAGTGGGCTATCTATGAACACTACAGTTTTAGGAGCAATGTTTCATCTCTATGCACAGTGTTTGTACTAGTGACAGGGTTTTGTGTTAATTTTCTCGTGTGTAGATCGGTACGTGGTACTGGGGGCTCAGAGGGATGCGTGGGGTCCAGGCTACGCTAAAGCCACTGTCGGGACCACACTGCTGCTGGAGCTGGCTAGAGCTGTGTCTGAGATGGTGCACACAGGTAACACACATTAATACGTTAACACACACACACCAATGCATTAACACACACACACCAATGCATTAACACACACACACCAATGCATTAACACACACACGCTCCATTGCATTAACACACACGCACCAGTGCATTAACACACACACGCACCAGTGCATTAACACACACACACGCACCAATGCATTAACACACACACGCACCAATGCATTAACACACACACGCACCAGTGCATTAACACACACACGCACCAGTGCATTAACACACACACGCACCAGTGCATTAACACACACACGCACCAGTGCATTAACACACACACGCACCAATGCATTGACACACACACACACGCACCAGTGCATTGACACACACACACGCACCAATGCATTGACACACGCACGCACCAATGCATTGAAACACGCACGCACCAATGCATTGAAACACGCACGCACCAATGCATTGACACACACACACCAATGCATTGACACACACACACACCAATGCATTGACACGCACACACATACCAATGCATTGACACACACACGCACCAATGCATTGTCACACACACACGCACCAATGCATTGAAACACGCACGCACCAATGCATTGTCACACACACACGCACCAATGCATTGACACACACACACACACACGCACCAATGCATTGAAACACGCACGCACCAATGCATTGTCACACACACACGCACCAATGCATTGACACACACACACACACACGCACCAATGCATTGACACACACACACGCACCAGTGCATTGAAACACGCACGCACCAATGCATTGACACACACACACACACCAGTGCATTAACACACACACACACCAGTGCATTAACACACACACGCACCAGTGCATTAACACACACACGCACCAGTGCATTAACACACACACGCACCAGTGCATTGAAACACGCACGCACCAATGCATTGTCACACACACACGCACCAATGCATTGACACACACACACACACACGCACCAGTGCATTGAAACACGCACGCACCAATGCATTAACACGCACGCATTCTGACATCTGTGTGTGTAGATGGTTTCCGTCCCAGGAGGAGTCTGGTGTTTGCCAGTTGGAGTGCAGGAGAGTACGGCAGTGTTGGAGCTACAGAGTGGCTGGAGGTGAGCACTGCACACACGCTCTATGGGTGGAAAGTTCCTCTTCGGGATAAGGCAGTGTTTCAGCTAACGGCATTTGATGAGAAAAATATGTCGCTGGGCGGCACTGATTGGACCAGCCTCTAAAGTAGCAGTGTGTGATATTTAATGCCATGTGTGTTCCTCTTCAGGGTTACCTCTCCTCTCTGGACAGAAGAGCTGTCACCTACATCAGCCTGGACGGAGTAGTAACAGGTGAGTGTGTACACACACACCACCAAAATACTTCATAAAGTATATTTTTAATATGCATGTGTGGATGTGGTCCTCAGGAAATTATGCTGTCAAAGCGTCTGCCAGTCCCCTGCTACACAGCCTTCTGGAAAGCACCATGAAGGAGGTGAAGAATCCCATTGGTTTTGGAGAGTCTGGGAAGTCTCTGTATGATCAGGTGTCTGGAGTCAACTTTGAGAAGGCAGTGTGAGTACACCTCACCTATCACTCCAATGATATATCACACCAAACATGTGTACAGTAGGTCTAATGTGTGGTGTGTGTGATATCAGGTTTACGCCCATGCAGATGGAAGACTCTGCATATCCGTTCCTGGCCTTCTCTGGAATCCCCTCTCTCTCCTTCCGCTTCGTCTCTCAGGAGGTGAGACACACACTGTCAGGTTTGGATGTGTTTACAGATGGTTCGATAACCACAGGGGTGGGTAACCTAGATAGATCTAACATTGTCTCCATGTGTGTCTGTGTTGTAGGTCTACCCTCACTACGGCACCTCTTTTGACAACAAGGAATACCTTGGTTTCGCCACCTCCCATCGCCTTGGTTTCATAGCCACTGGGGCGGGATTGGTCGCAGGTCAGCTGGCGTTACGACTGGTCCACGATCACGTGCTGCGTCTGGACGTGCAACGCTACAGGAAGGTTCTCGGCCAATCGGTGGTCAACATAAACCGGCGCCTCAAACAAGTCACCCGGGTTTGTTTTTGTGGTTGATTTTGTTGACATTGTAGTTGTTGTTTTTGAGCACAGCCCTAATTATGTTGTTGTGTTACAGGATGGTTCTGCCGAGGGTCTGTCAGCTCGTTGGCTCATCATGGCCTTGGGGTCCTATAGTAGAGCTGCTACTGACCTCAACACCGAACTACTCAACACCGACCTCACTGACATACAGGCCTGCCACAACATCAACGACCGCATCATGAGGGTGAGACACACATATACACACAAACCCGTGTCATCTAAACCGATCAAGGCCATACGGCTCCCGTTTTATAGTGAACAGAAGTTGATTAGTAGTGGTTCTGGCTTGATTCATAATCTAACATTGGATTCTCCTCTCTCTGCCCAGGTGGAACACAACCTCCTCTCACCATTTGTCTCCCCCAAGGAGGTTCCGTTCCGCCACCTGCTGTTTGGCCAGGGTTCCCACACCATGGCAGCCATGTTGGAGGGGGAGGACAGGGAGGCACTGCGGACCCAGCTGGCCCTGGCCACCTGGACACTACAGGGTTGTGCCAATGCTCTCTCTGGAAACGTCTGGGACAGCGACAACCAGATCTAACACGGTCTAACTGTGTGTGTGTGTGTGTGTGTGTGTGTGTGTGTGTGTGTGTGTGTGTGTGTGTGTCAGGGGGTTCAGCCTCATCCTTGTTCACTTTAAAACCCAGGATTAGATAACGAGGGATTTGTCGGGGGGGATTATGTCATAACGGACACCAGGAAGTACTGTTTTCAAGTTGGTCCTTCCAGTGTCAGTCACTGGGTTGTCACTATTTCTCACAGCCACAAAGTCAATTGTCTTGTGAAAATTCATGAAAATAAACATTTGCTTTTTAGTCTTCATTTTAAGGTTAGGATTAGGCATAATGTTAGCAGTGTGGTTAGGTTTAAAATCAGATGTTAAGAAGAGAAATTGTAGAAATAGTGGGGTTTAGCCGTAGTTACGGCTTTGTGACTGTTGTAACGAGTGATGACCCAGTCACTGGACTTCCTGAAGAATGTTGAGATTGGTGACATCACTGGCTGATCCCTCGTCATCTCACCCCCCCCCCACCCCAACCTAAAGCCTTGCTCACTACTACAGAGACGACCTCTAACCCCTTGGAGCCTATTTATATTTTATTTATCAGTGGCAGAGATCACTATAAATGTTATCAGTTTGATAAAGATATTGTTTATATTTATGAAGTTATCGGAAGCAGTGCCTTCCAGATTTATGGCAGTTTCATGTCGTTCATTTGGGTTAAGAGTTTATTTATTTATCAGTGCCAGTGCTCACTATAAATGTTTAAATGTCGTTTCGTTTTTTATAAAAGTTATCGGGAGCTGTGCCTTCCAGACTTATGACGGGTAGGCGTTCGTTTGGCTTTTGATAAAGTTATCGTTTAATTTGATAAAGTTATCGGGAGCTGTGCCTTCCAGACTTATGACGGGTAGGCGTTCGTTTGGCTTTTGATAAAGTTATCGCTTAATTTGATAAAGTTATCGGAAGCAGTGCCTTCCATACTTATGACGGTTATACTGTCTCCTACTACGGCAGCATCTGCTGAAGCAACAGAGTCACGTAAACAGACAGTCTGACCACCCAAGGTCCCATGACAGTTTAAATATTCAGTTTGCCTTGCTGTTTAATATTGAGACCGACACGGAACCGCTTTAATATGGATGAAACATTCTGAAAAACTGTCCAGCTACAGATGCTCAGACTTTCTCTGTATACACAACTCTGTTAACAGAAATACACCACCTGCTGCTACCACGCTACTATGGAAACAGTAACCCGACAGCAGCGGTTGTCATGACTCACATTTTGATTGGCTGAAATGCATGCACTTAAATTCAGAGTGTTGAATTTGGCATGTTTTAAACATGTCAGAGCTAGCTACCTGGGCCACATCTGAGATTTCACCCTGTTTTATATATAGTCTTAAAAGACTGGTTCAAAGTAGTGAACTGAATAGGGTGTCATTTCAGATGCAACATCAAGGAAAACAGGCTCAAATCTCACCTCTTTTAGCTGAATTTATTAAAGGAGCTTTATATAGTTTATATAGAGTTTTATATCCTGAAATAATATCATTCAGGCAGCAAAAGAGCCATTTCTGTTTACCAGTCTTATTTTGGAGCAGTTTATATTTCTGATCTGAACCATTATCGGGAGCAGTGTCTTCCATAATGACAAGCGTTGATGGTAGTTTTTACCTACCAGTGTATGTTTGTATGTATCGGGGGCAGTGACTCCCATATTTCACTGAAGGGTGGAGTAACTTATCGGGAACAGTGTTTCCCAGAGTTTTAGAACTATATTTTTCTTTGTGTTCACAGTCTAATATGTCTTTCTGTGTGTGACCTGCTACTGCTCTTGTTCCCCTCTGAACTACTTGTAATGGATAAGTCCTACCTACCAGTTCTCGGTTGCTGAGGGTGGGCTGGCTCATAATAATGGCTGGAACGGAGCGAATGGAATGGCATAGAAACCATGTTTGATACCATTCTGCTTCAGCCATTACCACGAGCCCGTCCTCCCCAATTAAAGTCCCACCAACCTCCTGTGCGTCCTACGGCATGTTACTGTATTTTCACTTAGAAATGCAATCCCTACAACAGGTATTCCCATTCAGGCCAATAGGATTCTATTCCTGTGTATTTTCCCATGCAGTGAATTATCAGACACTGAAACTCCTGTTGTAGCTGTCTGCTAAATAATATTGTTCTTTTGATTATTGATCACACTGTCAATCAGGTAACTAGTAACATTTCTGTTAGACTTGTCAGTGCTAGTCTGAACTCATACACGTTCATCTAACTGTTCTACCACTCACTTGGTGTGTGTTACAATGCTGTAGAGGACAGAGTATGGGTGCTTTTTAGAGGTTTTTGTACTGTTAAGTTCTATTTTTCTGTTGCGCTTCAATAAACCTTTTGGCTTAGCATACTGGAATGTGTGTGTGTGTGGTTATTGATCATTAATTGTGGTGGTTAGCAAACTATCAAATCACGAATAGCCTAGCTGCTTTTAGCAACGCTAGTATTTACACACTAGTGTTGCTGGGAATTGGCACCAAAAATGTGTCGCCCGCCTGTAGTTAAATAAAATTATATTTCAACTCAGTCTGTCGATTGTGTGTAGGCTTGGTCCTTATGCAGTATACATCTAATGGAACATAAAACAGAATTTCTAAACCTGGGTCTGTTGTAGACCCATGCAGTTATTTTCTGTTTACCCCATGTCAAAAAAAAGCCCCACAAATTCTTGCTTTTTTTGTGCAGATTTGGCGCATGTGCAGGATTTTTCTTTTGACGAGGTAAACGGAGAGGAAGTGGGCCAACAACAGACCCACATTTGGAAAGGCAGTTGAATTTACATTCTGTTAGATGTTTTTTATCAATTTACCCCCTGCAAAAGGACCAACCTTACAATCAGCAGAGTGAAATGTTATTTAATTTCTGGCTTCCGTTTATGTTCAAACTAATTTCTAGCAACACTAGTATGTAAATCATAGCAACGCGTAAACACTAGCGTTGCTAAAAGCAGCTAATCTACCCAATCGATCATTTGTGCAGCGCGTTGGCCGCTGCAATGTTTGCGGCCTGGAACGTACCGTAGTTGACGCGGTGACGCAACGCCATTAATCCCAGAAACACGCTACCAGGAATTAACAGAGAGAAGAGAAAACCGACAGGAATCAATCGGGTGCTTCTGTTACCAAGGTGAAAACAACCGATTAAGGCGAGTTTTGGCAAGGTTGAGAAAATAGGGAGACTCTTTCTCCATCTCTCTGAGCGCCGGCATGAACTATACGGTTATCTTGATTCAGATCTTTGTCACTAATTAGGGTACATTTATTAAGAGGCTAATCAGTGTCTGTATGGTCCACTGATGCGACATATTATGTTTAACATTTCAATCGATTAGTAGATAAGCCGAAGTGTACATGTTAGATTCTATGCGCATCTCTGTTATTTAGTCTAGGGTCATGTATGGGTATTTAACAAGAGAGAAGGTAGAGTACTGTATTTTCCCTATAGCAACAGAAGTCTGCACTGCAGTGCTGTTTGATAATCCAGAGAGAAGAGGAATACAGGCTATATTTAGCTTTCGATATTCAGAGTGCCCTCAATAAGACAGACCGAGAGTAACTATTTCTCCAATCATTTAGTGTGTGTGTGCGTGTGGTGGTTTGTTGTGTGTGTTCACACCTCACAGGTGTTGAGCTGAATGAGTCCAAGAGGGGAGAATAATTGGCATCATCTTCTTCCATTTCTCAGTCTCCCTCTTACCCTCTGATATGCACAGTACCCACTTGTCACTCACTGGTCCTGTCAGTGAGTGACAAGGATGGATCACTCAGGATGGTAATAGCTCACTGAGTTGTCATGGTTACCTGGTCTCTGCATCAACTGCATCTCTCTCCTCTCTCTCTCCAGGGATGTTGTCTTATTCAACAGTAGACAGAGGATGTTAAGAGTCAAAGGGAGAGTAGTAGGGAGGAGTAGAAAGGACAGAGGGTAAGGAGGAGAGAGGGTAGGGAGAAATAGAGAGGAGGAAGGAATAGAGGAGAGAGGGTAGGGAGGAATAGAGAGGAGGAAGGAATAGAGGAGAGGGGGTAAGGAGGAATAGAGAGGAGAGAGGGTAGGGAGGAATAGAGAGGAGGGAGGAGTAAAGAGGAGAGAGGGTAGGGAAGAGGAGAGACGGTAGGGAGGAATGGAGAGGGTAGGGAGGAGACGAGAGGGTAGGGAGGTGTAGAGGTGTGCTGTGCAGGGGTGAGTCAGTATAGAGGGAGAAAGGGGGAGTATATAGATAGATAGATAGCTTAGCTTGGCTGTTAGAAACGGATGGAGAGAGGAGAGAGTGGAGTCTCCTGGTGTGTGTGAGGGGCGATCAACACTGGGCAGACTTGGAGCAGAGTGACGCAGAGAGGAATTTAACACTGCTCTAACACACACACATACACACACACACACGGCTGAAGCCAGGACAAAATCATAGAGGACCGAGGGAGAGATTGTAGGACGAGTGTGGGGTGAGCAGCAGCCATGGCAGAGAACTCTATGTACCAGCGTCTGTCCTACGAGAGAGAAGAGGAGGAGGAAAAGAAGGAAGAGAGGAAGGAGGGATTAATGAAGGAGAGAGGGGAAGAAGAGATGGTAAAGTATTTTATATACTGTGTTAGAGACTGGTTGATTTAGTTGTAAGTTTATTGACTGTGCGTGTGTGTGCGCGTGTGTGTGTGTAGATGACGGAGGAGGGGACAGAGTGGTTGGTAGATCTGTTAACAGACGTTCAGCTGCAGCAGTACTTCCTGCGTATTCGTGATGAGCTGAACGTGACGCGCCTGTCACACTTCGACTACGTCAAGAATGAAGACCTGGAGAAGATCGGCATGGGGAGGCCAGGTGTGTAGAGTATAACATATTTAAAAAATCAAGGAAAGTTCAAAGTATATTCCTCCAGAAACGGTAATAACAGTCACAACGAGGTCATAACACAGTCACAACGAGGTCATAACACAGTCACAACGAGGTCATAACACGGTCACAACGAGGTCATAACACAGTCACAACGATGTCATAACACGGTCACAACGATGTCATAACACGGTCACAACGATGTCATAACACGGTCACAACGATGTCATAACACGGTCACAACGAGGTCATAACACGGTCACAACGATGTCATAACACAGTCACAACGATGTCATAACACGGTCACAACGAGGTCATAACACAGTCACAACGAGGTCATAACACGGTCACAACGATGTCATAACACAGTCACAACGATGTCATAACACGGTCACAACGATGTCATAACACAGTCACAACGAGGTCATAATATGCCTTATTGCATCTCCTCTACACCCTGTTCTGTTCTCTGTCCTTTAACCAGGGGATGGGGTGGCAGTTTGCCAGAGGAGGCTGGCAGTATGTAATGTATTCTCTGTGTGTTGCAGGACAGAGGAGGCTGGCAGTGTGTAATGTATTCTCTGTGTGTTGCAGGACAGAGGAGGCTGGCAGTATGTAATGTATTCTCTGTATGTTGCAGGCCAGAGGAGGCTGACAGTGTGTAATGTATTCTATGTGTGTTGCAGTACAGAGGAGGCTGACGGTGTGTAATGTATTATCTGTGTGTTGCAGGCCAGAGGCTGACATTGTGTAATGTATTCTCTGTGTGTTGCAGGCCAGAGGAGGCTGACGGTGTGTTATGTATTCTCTGTGTGTTGCAGGCCAGAGGAGGCTGACGGTGTGTAATGTATTCTCTGTGTGTTGCAGGACAGAGGAGGCTGATGGTGTGTTATGTATTCTCTGTGTGTTGCAGGCCAGAGGAGGCTGATGGTGTGTTATGTATTCTCTGTGTGTTGCAGGCCAGAGGAGGCTGACGGTGTGTTATGTATTCTCTGTGTGTTGCAGGACAGAGGAGGCTGACGGTGTGTAATGTATTCTCTGTGTGTTGCAGGACAGAGGAGGCTGATGGTGTGTTATGTATTCTCTGTGTGTTGCAGGACAGAGGAGGCTGATGGTGTGTTATGTATTCTCTGTGTGTTGCAGGACAGAGGAGGCTTTGGGAGGCAGTCAAGAGGAGGAGAGCTCTCTATAAACGCAAGTCCTGGATGAGCAAGGTACAGCACACAGTGAGTTTGAATCCCTCTTAGCTGTACTGTGTGTGTGTGTGTGTATGTATGTATGTATGTATGTATGTATGTATGTATGTATGTATGTATGTATGTATGTATGTATGTATGTATGTATGTATGTATGTCACAAAAGTGAGTACACTCCTCACATTTTTGTAAATATTTGAGTATATCTTTTCATGTGACAACACTGAAGAAATGACACCTTGCTACGATGTAAAGTAGTGAGTGTACAGCTTGTATAACAGTGTAAATTTGCTGTCCCCTCAAAATAACTCAACACACAGCCATTAATGTCTAAACTGCTGGCAACAAAAGTGAGTACACCCCTAAGTGAAAATGTCCAAATTGGGCCCAATTAGCCATTTTCCCTCCCCGGTGTCATGTGACTCGTTAGTGTTACAAGGTCTCAGGTGTGAATGGGGAGCAGGTGTGTGAAATTTGGTGTCATCGCTCTCACACTCCCTCATACTGACTGGTCACTGGAAGTTCAACATGGCACCTCATGGCAAAGACCTCTCTGAGGATCTGAAAAAAAGAATTGTTGCTCTACATAAAGGTGGCCTGGGCTATAAGAAGATTGCCAAGACCCTGAAACTGAGCTGCAGCACGGTGGCCAAGACCATACAGTTTAACTGGACAGGTTCCACTCAGAACAGGCCTCGCCATGGTCGACCAAAGAAGTTGAGTGCACGTGCTCAGCGTCATATCCAGAGGTTGTCTTTGGGAAATCCCCCCTCTTCAAAGGGGGGGGACACTCTTGACCCAAACAGCTACAGACCTATATCTATCCTACCCTGCCTTTCTAAGGTCTTCGAAAGCCAAGTCAACAAACAGATTACTGACCATTTCGAATCCCACCATACCTTCTCCGCTATGCAATCTGGTTTCAGAGCTGGTCATGGGTGCACCTCAGCCACGCTCAAGGTCATAAACGATATCTTAACCGCCATCGGTTGGCGATGAGTCAGTCATGGTGTGGGGTGGCATTTCTTTGTGGGGCCGCACAGCCCTCCATTTGTGGTCTGCTGGAGGTCATTTTGCAGGGCTCTGGCAGTGCACCTCCTTGCACAAAGGCGGAGGTAGCGGTCCTGCTGCTGGGTTGTTGCCCTCCTACGGCCTCCTCCATGTCTCCTGATGTACTGGCCTGTCTCCTGGTAGCGCCTCCATGCTCTGGACACTACGCTGACAGACACAGCAAACCTTTTTGCCACAGCTCGCATTGATGTGCCATCCTGGATGAACTGCACTACCTGAGCCACTTGTGTGGGTTGTAGACTCCGTCTCATGCTACCACTAGAGTGAGAGCACCGCCAGCATTCAACAGTGACCAAAACATCAGCCAGGAAGCATAGGAACTGAGAAGTGGTCTGTGGTCACCACCTGCAGAATCACTCCTTTTTTGGGGGTGTCTTGCTAATTGCCTATAATTTCCACCTTTTGTCTATTCTATTTGCACAACAGCATGTGAAATTTATTGTCAATCAGTGTTGCTTCCTAAGTGGACAGTTTGATTTCACAGAAGTGTGATTGACTTGGAGTTACATTGTGTTGTTTAAGTGTTCCCTTTATTTTTTTGAGCAGTGTATTTACTTCGCCACCATGGCCTTTTTTTATATTTTTATTTATTTATATATATATTTTGTTTGCCTTCACCTCCCTTATCTCACTTCACTTGCTCACATTGTATATAGACTTATTTTTCACTGTATTATTGACTGTATGTTTGTTTTACTCCATGTGTAACTATGTGTTGTTGTATGTGTCGAACTGCTTTCCTTTATCTTGGCCAGGTCACAATTGTAAATGAGAACGTGTTCTCAATTTGCCGACCTGGTTAAATAAAGGTGAAATAAATAAAATACAAATAAAATAAAATAGACGTATGAGTGCTGCCAGCATTGTTGCAGAGGTTGAAGGGGTGGGGGGTCAGCCTGTCAGTGCTCAGACCATACGCCGTACACTGCATCAAATTGGTCTGCATGGCTGTCGTCCCAGAAGGAAGCCTCTTCTAAAGATGATGCACAAGAAAGCCAGCAAACAGTTTGCTGAAGACAAGCAGACTAAGGACATGGATTACTGGAACCATGTCCTGTGGTCTGATGAGACCAAGATAAACTTATTTGGTTCAGATGCGGTCAAGCGTGTGTGGCGGCAACCAGGTGAGGAGTACAAAGACAAGTGTGTCTTGCCTACAGTCAAGCATAGTGGTGGGAGTGTCATGGTCTGGGACTGCATGAGTGCTGCCGGCACTGGGGAGCTACAGTTTATTGAGGGAACCATGAATGCCAACATGTACTGTGACATACTGAAGCAGAGCATGATCCCCTCCCTTCGGAGACTGGGCCGCAGGGCAGTATTCCAACATGATAACGACCCCAAACACACCTCCAAGACGACCACTGCTTGCTAAAGAAGCTGAGGGTAAAGGTGATGGACTGGCCAAGCATGTCTCCAGACCTAAACCCTATTGAGCATCTGTGGGGCATCCTCAAATGGAAGGTGGAGGAGTGCAAGGTCTCTAACATCCACCAGCTCCGTGATGTCGTCATGGAGGAGTGGAAGAGGACTCCAGTGGCAACCTGTGAAGCTCTGGTGAACTCCATGCCCAAGAGGGTTAAGGCAGTGCTGGAAAATTATGGTGGCCACACAAAATATTGACACTTTGGGCCCAATTTGGACATTTTCACTTAGGGGTGTACTCACTTTTGTTGCCAGCGGTTTAGACATTAATGGCTGTGTGTTGAGTTATTTTGAGGGGACAGCAAATTTACACTGTTATACAAGCTGTACACTCACTACTTTACATTGTAGCAAAGTGTCATTTCTTCAGTGTTGTCACATGAAAAGATATACTCAAATATTTACAGAAATGTGAGGGGTGTACTCACTTTTGTGATATACTGTATGTATGTATGTATGTATGTATGTATGTATGTATGTATGTATGTATGTATGTATGTATGTATGTATGTATGTATGTATGTATGTATGTACAGTTGAAGTCGGAAGTTTACATACACTTAGGTTGGAGTCATTAAAACTTGTTTTTTTAACCACTCCACAAATTCCTTGTTAACAAACTATAGTTTTGGCAAGTCGGTTAGGACATCTACTTTGTGCATGACACAACAAATTTTTCCAACAATTGTTTACAGACAGATTATTTCACTTATAATTCACTGTATCACAATTCCAGTGGGTCAGATGTTTACATACACTAAGTTGACTGTGCCTTTAAACAGCTTGGAAAATTCCAGAAAATTATGTCATTGCTTTAGAAGCTTCTGTTAGGCTAATTGACATCATTTGAGTCAATTGGAGTTGTACCTGTGGATGTATTTTGAGGCCTACCTTCAAAATAAATCAGCCAAGACCTCAGAAGAAAATGGAATAGCTCCACAAGTCTAGTTCATCCTTGGGAGCAATTTCCAAACGCCGGAAGGTACCACATTCATCTGTTCAAACAATAGTATGCAAGTATAAACACCATGGGACCACGCAGTCGTCATACCGCTCAGGAAGGAGACGCGTTCTGTCTCCAAGAGATGAACGTACTTTGGTGCGAAAAGTGCAAATCAATCACAGAACAACAGCAAAGGACCTTGTGAAGATGCTGGAGGAAACATGTACAAAAGTATCTATATCCACAGTAAAAACGAGTCGTATATCGACATAACCTGAAACGCTCAGCAAGGAAGAAGGCACTGCTCCAAAACCGCCATAAAAAAAGCCAGACTACGGTTTGCAACTGCACATGGGGACAAAGATCGTATTTTTTGGAGAAATGTCCTCTGGTCTGATGAAACAAAAATAGAACTGTTTGGCCATAATGACCATCGTTATGTTTGGAGGAAAAAGGGGGAGGCTTGCAAGTCGAAGAACACCATCCCAACCGTGAAGCATGGGGGTGGCAGCTTCATGTTGTGGGGGTGCTTTGCTGCAGGAGGGACTGGTGCACTTCACAAAATAGATGGCATATTGAGATAGGAAAATTATGTGGATATGGATCTTCCAAATGGACAGTGATCCCAAGCATACTTCCAAAGTTATGGCTTAAGGACAACAAAGTCAAGGTATTGGAGTGGCCATCACAAAGCCCTGACCTCAATCCTATAGAAAATTTGTGGGCAGAACTGAAAAAGCGTGTGCAAGCAAGGAGACCTACAAACCTGACTCAGTTACACCAGCTCTGTCAGGAGGAATGGGCCAGAATTCACCCAACTTATTGTGGGAAGCTTGTGGAAGGCTACCCGAAACGTTTGACCCAAGTTAAACAATTTAAAGGCAATGCTACCAAATACTAATTGAGTGTATGTAAACTTCTGACCCACTGGGAATGTGATGAAAAAAATAACAGTTGAAATAAATCATTCTCTCTACTAATATTCTGACATTTCATATTCTTAAAATAAAGTGGTGATCCTAACTGACCTAAAACAGGGATTTTTACTTGGATTAAATGTCAGGAATTGTGAGAAACTGAGTTTAAATGTATTTGGCTAAGGTATATGAAACTTCAGACTTCAACTGTATGTATGTGTATATATATATAGTCACTCTGAGCAGTAGTCTCTGTGTTTGGGCCAGCAGGTGTTTCCAGGGAAACGAACTGACTCTGACTTGGACCCCCAGCAGCTCCGGGGGGCGTTGCCCAACTTAACAACTCCAGGTGTGTGTGTGTTTGATGTATTACTTACTCAAGGTTACTTTTATAATTGATAAGATTCTGACCTACTCATGCTTATTTGTGAACTACAGTATAAACAATATTGTTGTACGGAGTTATAATTGGAGTATGCTAATGTAACGGATGTGAAATGGCTAGCTAGTTAGCGGGTGCGCGCTAGTAGCATTTCAACCAGTTACGTCACTTGCTCTGAGACATTAAGTAGGGTTGCCCCTTGCTCAGCAAGGGCCACGGCTTTTGTGGAGCGATGGGTAACGCTGCTTCGTGGGTGACTGTTGTTGATGTGTGCAGAGGGTCCCTGGTTCGCGCCCGTGGCGGGGCGAGGGGACGACGTAAAGTTATACTGTTACACTAACTCGCATAATTATATTATATTAACTCTTATTGTGCCTGGTGTTTGAAGGGTTAACCCCGTCCAGCGATGGGATGGGGGCAGCCCTGACCTGTCTGATCCGAGAGGCGGAGCTACAGCTGTGTGAACGACTGGGAGACGGAACCTTCGGAGTCGTCAGGAGAGGAGAGTGGACTGGAACCACTGGACAAATGGTGTGTGTGTGTGTGTGTGCGTGCGTGCGTGCGTG